>NC_073239.2:58566323-58876911 GCF_029281585.2 Gorilla gorilla gorilla | reverse complement strand
CGGAATGGAATGGAATGGAATGGAATGGAATGGCATGGAATGGAATGGAATGGAATGAAATGGAATGGAATGGAATGGAATGGAATGGAATGGAATGGAATGGAATCGAATGGAATCGAATGGAATCGAATGGAATGGAGTGGAATAGAATGGAATCAACCCGAGTAGAAAGGAATGGAATGGAACGGAACGGAATGGAACGGAATGGAAAGGAATGGAATGGAGTGAAATGGAATGGAATCGAATGGACTCGAATGGAACCGAATGGAATGGAATGGAAGGGAATGGAATGGAATGGAATGGAATGGAATGGAATGGAATGGAATGGAATGGAATGGAATCAACCCGAGTAGAATAGAATGGATTGGAATGGAATGGAATGGAATGGAATGGAATGGAATCGAATGGAATCGAATGGAATCGAATGGAATGGAATGGAGTGGAATGGAATCAACCCGAGTAGAACGGAATGGAATGGAACGGAATGGAATGGAATGGAATGGAATTGAATGGAATGGAATGGAATGGAATGGAATGGAATGGAATGGAATGGAATGGAATTCAATGGACTAGAATGGAATGGAATGGAATGGAATGGAATGGAATGGAATCGAATGGAATCGAATGGAATTGAATGGAATGGAATGGAATAGAATGGAATCAACCCGAGTAGAAAGGAATGGAATGGAATGGAATGGAATGGAATGGAATGGAATGGAATGGAATGGAATGGAATGGAATGGAATGGAATACAATGAAATGGAAAGGAATGGAATGGAATTGAATGGAATGGACTGGAATGAAATGGAAAGGAATGGAATGGACTGGAATGGAATGGAATGGAATCAACCCGAGTAAAATGGAATGGATTGGAATGGAATGGAATGGAATCGAATGGAATCAAATGGAACCGAATGGAATGGAATGGAATGGAATGGAATGGAATGGAATGGAATGGAATGGAATGGAATCAACCCGAGTAGAATGGAATGGATTGGAATGGAATGGAATATAATGTAATGGAATGGAATGGAATCGAATGGAATCGAATGGAATGGAATGGAATGGAATGGAATGGAATGGAATCGAATGGAATGGAACGGAATGGAATGGAATGGAATGGAATGGAATTCAAAGAAATGGAATGGAATGGAATGGAATGGAAAGGAATGGAATCAACCCGAGTAGAACGGAATTGAATGGAATGGAATGGAATGGAATTCAAAGAAATGGAATGGAATGGAATGGAATGGAATGGAATGGAATCAACCCGAGTAGAACGGAATGGAATGGAATGGAATGGAATGGAATGGAATGGAATGGAATGGAATGGAATGCAATGAAATGGAATGGAATGCAATGGAAACGAATAGAATGGACTGGAATGAAATGGAATGGAATGGAATGGAATGGAATGGAATGGAATGGAATGGAATGGAATGGAATGGAATCAACCCGAGTAGAATGGAATGGATTGGAATGGAATGGAATGGAATGGAATCGAATGGAATGGAATGGGATCGAATGGAATGGAAAGGAATGGAATGGACGCGAGAAGAACGGAATGGAATGGAATGGAATGGAATGGAATGGAATGGAATGGAATGAACCCGAGTAGAACGGAATGGAATGGAATGGAATGGAATGGAACGGAATGGAATGGAATGGAATGGAATGGAATGGAGTGGAGTGGAGTGGAGTGGAATGGAATGGAATGGAATGGAATGGAATGGAATGGAATTCAATGGAATAGAATGGAATGGAATGGAATGGAATGGAATGGAATCAACCCGTGTAGAATGGAATGGATAGGAATGGAATGGAATGGAATGGAATGTTATTCAATAGATGAGAATGGAACGGAATGGAAAGGAATGGAATGGAATGGAATGGAAAGGAATGGAATCGAATGGGATCAACCCGAGTAGAACGGAATGGAATGGAATGGAATGGAATGGAACGGAATGGAATGGAATGGAATGGAATGGAATGGAGTGGAGTGGAGTGGAGTGGAATGGAATGGAATGGAATGGAATGGAATGGAATTCAATGGAATAGAATGGAATGGAATGGAATGGAATGGAATCACCTCGAGTAGAAAGGAATGGAATGGAATGGAATGGAATGGAATGGAATGGAATGGAATGGAATGCAATGCAATGGAATGGAATGGAATGGAATGGAATCAACCAGAGTAGAATGGAATGGATTGGAATGGAATGGAATGGAATGGAATGGAATGGAATAGAATGGAATGGAATGGAATGGAATGGAATGGAATGGAATTGAATTGAATGGAATGGAATGGAATGGAATTCAATGGAATGGAATGGAATGGAATGGAATGGAATGAACCCGAGTTGAACGGAATGGAATGGAATGGGATGGAATGGAATGGAATGGAATGGAATGGAATGGAATGGAATAGAATCAACCCGAGTAGAATGGAGTGGATTGGAATGGAATGGAATGGAATGGAATGGAATTCAATGGAATAGAATGAAATGGAATGGAATGGAATGGAATGGAATGGAATTCTATGGAATAGAATGGAATGGAATGGAATGGAATGGAATGGAATGGAATGGAATCGAATGGAATCGAATGGAATCGAATGGAATGGAGTGGAATAGAATGGAATCAACCCGAGTAGAAAGGAATGGAATGGAACGGAACGGAATGGAACGGAACGGAAAGGAATGGAATGGAGTGAAATGGAATGGAATCGAATGGACTCGAATGGAACCGAATGGAATGGAATGGAAGGGAATGGAATGGAATGGAATGGAATGGAATGGAATGGAATGGAATGGAATCAACCCGAGTAGAATAGAATGGATTGGAATGGAATGGAATGGAATGGAATGGAATGGAATCGAATGGAATCGAATGGAATCGAAAGGAATGGAATGGAATTGAATGGAATGGAATGGAATGGAATGGAATGGAATGGAATGGAATGGAAATGAATGGAATCAACCCGAGTAGATTGGAATGGATTGGAATGGAATGGAATGGAATGGAATGGAATTCAATGGAAAAAATGAAATGGAATGGAATGGAATGGAATGGAATGGAATGGAATGGAATCGAATGGAATCGAATGGAATGGAATGGAATGGAATGGAATGGAATGGAATGGAATGGAATGGAATGGAATGGAATCGAATGGAATGGAATGGAATGGAATGGAATGGAATGGAATGGAATGGAATGGAATGGAATCAACCCGAGTAGATTGGAATGGATTGGAATGGAATGGAATGGAATGGAATTCAATGGAAAAAATGAAATGGAATGGAATGGAATAGAATGGAATGGAATGGAATCGAATGGAATCGAATGGAATCGAATGGAATGGAGTGGAATAGAATGGAATCAACCCGAGTAGAACGGAATGGAATGGAACGGAACGGAACGGAACGGAACGGAACGGAACGGAACCGAATGGAATGGAGTGAAATGGAATGGAATCGAATGGAATCGAATGGCACCGAATGCAATGGAAAGAAGGAAATGGAATGGAATGGAATGGAATGTAATGGAATGGAATCAACCCGAGTAGAATGGAATGGATTGGAATGGAATGGAATGGAGTGGAATGGAATGGAATTCAATAGAATAGAATGGAATGGAATGGAATGGAATGGAATGGAATGGACTGGAATCGAATGGAATCGAATGGAATCGAATGGAATGGAGTGGAATAGAATGGAATCAACCTGAATTGAACGGAACGGAACGGAACGGAACGGAACGGATCGGAACGGAATGGAATTGAGTGAAATGGAATGGAATCTAATGGAATCGAAAGGAACCGAATGGAATGGAATGGAAGGGAATGGAATGGAATGGAATGGAATGGAATGGAATCAACCCGAGTAGAATGGAGTGGATTGGAATGGAATGGAATGGAATGGAATGGAATGGAATAGAATGGAATGCAATGGAATGGAATGGAATGGAATGGAATGGAATGGAATGGAATGGAATGGAATTCAATGGAATAGAATGGAATGGAATGGAATGGAATGGAATGAACCCGAGCTGAACGGAATGGAATGGAATGGGATGGAATGGAATGGAATGGAATGGAATGGAATGGAATGGAATGGAATGGAATGGAATTGATTCGAATGGAATGGAATGGAATGGAATGGAATGGAATGGAATGGAATGGTATCGAAAGGAATGGAATGGAAAGGAATGCAATGGAATGGAATGGAAAGGAATGCAATGGAATGGAATGGAATGGAATGGAATGGAATGGAATGGAATGGAATGGAATGGAATCAACCCGAGTAGAATGGAGTGGATTGGAATGGAATGGAATGGAATGGAATGGAATTCAATGGAATAGAATGAAATGGAATGGAATGGAATTGAATGGAATGGAATGGAATAGAATGGAATCGGATGGAACGGAGTGGAATGGAATGGAATGGAATGGAATGGAATGGAATTGAATCGAATGGAATGGAATGGAATGGAATGGAATGGAATGGAATGGAATGGAATCAACCCGAGTAGAACGGAATGGATTGGAATGGAAAGGAATGGAATGGAATGGAATGGAATGAATGGAATGGAATGGAATGGAATGGAATCGAATGGAATCGAATGGAATCGAATGGAATGGAACGGAATGGAATGGAATGGAATGGAATCGAATGGAATGGAATGGAATGGAATGGAATCGAATGGAATGGAATGGAAAGGAATGGAATGGAACGGAATGGAATGGAATGGAATCAAACCGAGTAGAACGGAATGGAATGGAATGGAATGGAATGGAATGGAATGGAATGGAATGGAATGGAATGGAATGGAATGGAATTCAATGGAATATAATGGAATGGAATGGAATGGAATGGAATGGAATGGAATTCAATGGAATATAATGGAATGGAATGGAATGGAATGGAATGGAATGGAATGGAATGGAATGGAAAGGAATGGAATGGAATGGAATGGAATGGATTGGAATGGAATCAACACGAGTAGAACGGAATGGAATGGAATGGAAAGGAATGGAATGAAATGGAATGGAATGTAATGTAATGTAATGTAATGTAATGTAATGTAATAGAATGGAATCGAATGGAATAGAATGGAATCGAATGGAATGGAATGGAATGGAATGGAATCGAATGGAATGGAACGGAATGGAATGGAATGGAATGGAATGGAATGGAATGGAATGGAATGGAATGGAATTCAATGGAATAGAATGGAATGGAATGAAATGGAATGGAATCAACCTGAGAAGAATGGAATGGATTGTAATGGAATGGAATGGAATGGAATGGAATGGAATGGAATGGAATGGAATGGAATGGAATGGAATGGAATGGAATGGAATGGAATGGAATCAACCCGAGTAGAACTGAATGGAATGGAATGGAATGGAATGGAAAGGAATGGAATGGAATGGAATGGAATTCAATGGAATGGAATGGAATGGAATGGAAGGGAATGGAATCAACCAGATTAGAACGGAATGGAATGGAATGGAATGGAATGGAATGGAAAGGAATTCAATGGAATAGAATGGAATGGAATGGAATGGAATGGAATGAACCCGAGTAGAACGGAATGGAATGGAATGGAATGGAATGGAATGGAATGGAATAGAATGGAATCAACCCGAGTAGAACGGAATGGAATGGAATCGAATGGAATCGAATGGAATGCAATGGAGTGGAATGGAATGGAATGGAATCGAATCGAATGGAGTGGAATGGAATGGAATGGAATCAACCCGAGTAGATTGGAATGGATTGGAATGGAATGGAATGGAATGGAATGGAATTCAATGGAAAAAATGAAATGGAATGGAATGGAATGGAATGGAATGGAATGGAATCGAATGGAATCGAATGGAATGGAATGGAATGGATTGGAATCGAATCGAATGGAATGGAATGGAATGCAATAGAATCGAATGGAATGGAATGGAATGGAATGGAATGGAATGGAATGGAATCAACCCGAGTAGAATGGAATGGATTGGAATGGAATGGAATGGAATGGAATCGAATGGAATGGAATGGAATCGAATGGAATGGAAAGGAATGGAATGGACGCGAGTAGAATGGAATGGAATGGAATGGAATGGAATGGAATGGAATGGAATGGAATGGAATGGAATGAACCCGAGTAGAACGGAATGGAATGGAATGGAATGGAATGGAATGGAATGGAATGGAATTTAATGGAATGGAATGGAAAGGAATGGAATGGAATGGAATCAACCCGAGTAGAATGGAATGGGTAGGAATGGAATGGAATGGAATGGAATGTAATTCAATAGAATAGAATGGAAGGGAATGGAAAGGAATGGAAAGGAATGGAATGGAATGGAATCGAATGGAATCGAATGGAATCGAATGGAATGGAGTGGAATAGAATGGAATCAACCCGAATAGAACGGAACGGAACGGAACGGAACGGAACGGAACGGAATGGAATGGAGTGAAATGGAATGGAATCAAATGGAATCGAATGGAACCGAATGGAATGGAATGGAAGGGAATGGAATGCAATGGAATGGAATGGAATGGAATGGAATCAACCCGAGTAGAATGGAATGGACTGGAATGGAATGGAATGGAATGGAATGGAATGGAATGGAATGGAATGGAATGGAATCAACCCGAGTAGAACGGAATGGAATGGAATGGAATGGAATGGAATGGAATGGAATGGAATCAACCCGAGTAGAACGGAATGGAATGGAATGGAATGGAATGGAATGGAATGGAATGGAATGGAATGGAATGGAATTCAATGGAATGGAATTCGATGGAATAGAATGGAATGGAATGGAATGGAATGGAATGGAATGGAATGAACCCGAGTAGAACGGAATGGAATGGAATGGAATTGAATGGAATGGAATGGAATGGAATGGAATGGAATGGAATCGACTGGAATCGAATGGAATGCAATGGAATAGAATGGAATGGAATGGAATCGAATGGAATGGAATGGAATGGAATCGAATGGAATCGAATGGAATCGAATGGAATGGAATGGAATTGAATGGAATGGAATGGAATGGAATGGAATGGAATGGAATGGAAATGAACGGAATCAACCCGAGTAGATTGGAATGGATTGGAATGGAATGGAATGAAATGGAATGGAATTCAATGGAAAAAATGAAATGGAATGGAATGGAATGGAATGGAATGGAATGGAATGGAATGGAATCGAATGGAATCGAATGGAATGGAATGGAATGGAATGGAATGGAATGGAATGGAATGGAATGGAATGGAATGGAATGGAATGTAATGTAATGGAATGGAATCGAATGGAATCGAATGGAATCGAATGGAATGGAATGGAATGGAATGGAATCGAATGGAATGGAACGGAATGGAATGGAATGGAATGGAATGGAATGGAATGGAATGGAATGGAATGGAATGGAATGGAATTCAATGGAATAGAATGGAATGGAATGAAATGGAATGGAATCAACCTGAGAAGAATGGAATGGATTGTAATGGAATGGAATGGAATGGAATGGAATGGAATGGAATGGAATGGAATGGAATGGAATGGAATGGAATGGAATGGTATCGAAAGGAATGGAATGGAAAGGAATGCAATGGAATGGAATGGAATGGAATGTAATGGAATGGAATGGAATGGAATGGAATGGAATGGAATCAACCCGAGTAGAATGGAGTGGATTGGAATGGAATGGAATGGAATGGAATGGAATGGAATGGAATGGAATTCAATGGAATATAATGAAATGGAATGGAATGGAATTGAATGGAATGGAATGGAATAGAATGGAATCGGATGGAACGGAGTGGAATGGAATGGAATGGAATGGAATGGAATGGAATTGAATCGAATGGAATGGAATGGAATGGAATGGAATGGAATGGAATCAACCCGAGTAGAACGGAATGGATTGGAATGGAAAGGAATGGAATGGAATGGAATGGAATGAATGGAATGGAATGGAATGGAATGGAATCGAATGGAATCGAATGGAATCGAATGGAATGGAACGGAATGGAATGGAATGGAATGGAATCGAATGGAATGGAATGGAATCGAATGGAATGGAATGGAAAGGAATGGAATGGAATGGAATGGAATGGAATGGAATCAAACCGAGTAGAACGGAATGGAATGGAATGGAATGGAATGGAATGGAATGGAATGGAATGGAATGGAATGGAATGGAATGGAATGGAATGGAATTCAATGGAATATAATGGAATTGAATGGAATGGAATGGAATGGAATTCAATGGAATATAATGGAATGGAATGGAATGGAATGGAATGGAATGGAATGGAAAGGAATGGAATGGAATGGAATGGAATGGATTGGAATGGAATCAACACGAGTAGAACGGAATGGAATGGAATGGAAAGGAATGGAATGGAATGGAATGGAATGGAATGGAATGGAATGTAATGTAATGTAATGGAATGGAATGGAATCGAATGGAATCAAATGGAATCAAATGGAATGGAATGGAATGGAATGGAATCGAATGGAATGGAACGGAATGGAATGGAATGGAATGGAATGGAATGGAATGGAATGGAATGGAATGGAATTCAATGGAATAGAATGGAATGGAATGAAATGGAATGGAATCAACCTGAGAAGAATGGAATGGATTGTAATGGAATGGAATGGAATGGAATGGAATGGAATGGAATGGAATGGAATGGAATGGAATCGAATGGAATGGAATGGAAAGGAATGGAATGGAATGGAATGGAATCAACCCGAGTAGAACGGAATGGAATGGAATGGAATGGAATGGAAAGGAATGGAATGGAATGGAATGGAATTCAATGGAATGGAATGGAATGGAATGGAAGGGAATGGAATCAACCCGAGTAGAACGGAATGGAATGGAATGGAATGGAATGGAATGGAAAGGAATTCAATGGAATAGAATGGAATGGAATGGAATGGAATGGAATGAACCCGAGTAGAACGGAATGGAATGGAATGGAATGGAATGGAATGGAATAGAATGGAATCAACCCGAGTAGAACGGAATGGAATGGAATCGAATGGAATCGAATGGAATGCAATGGAGTGGAATGGAATGGAATGGAATCGAATGGAATGGAATGGAATGGAATGGAATGGAATGGAATGGAATGGAATGGAATGGAATGGAATGGAATCGAATCGAATGGAGTGGAATGGAATGGAATGGAATCAACCCGAGTAGATTGGAATGGATTGGAATGGAATGGAATGGAATGGAATGGAATTCAATGGAAAAAATGAAATGGAATGGAATGGAATGGAATGGAATGGAATGGAATCGAATGGAATCGAATGGAATGGAATGGAATGGAATGGAATCGAATCGAATGGAATGGAATGGAATGCAATAGAATCGAATGGAATGGAATGGAATGGAATGGAATGGAATGGAATGGAATCAACCCGAGTAGAATGGAATGGATTGGAATGGAATGGAATGGAATGGAATCGAATGGAATGGAATGGAATCGAATGGAATGGAAAGGAATGGAATGGACGCGAGTAGAATGGAATGGAATGGAATGGAATGGAATGGAATGGAATGGAATGGAATGGAATGGAATGGAATGAACCCGAGTAGAACGGAATGGAATGGAATGGAATGGAATGGAATGGAATGGAATGGAATTTAATGGAATGGAATGGAAAGGAATGGAATGGAATGGAATCAACCCGAGTAGAATGGAATGGGTAGGAATGGAATGGAATGGAATGGAATGTAATTCAATAGAATAGAATGGAAGGGAATGGAAAGGAATGGAAAGGAATGGAATGGAATGGAATCGAATGGAATCGAATGGAATCGAATGGAATGGAGTGGAATAGAATGGAATCAACCCGAATAGAACGGAACGGAACGGAACGGAACGGAACGGAATGGAATGGAGTGAAATGGAATGGAATCAAATGGAATCGAATGGAACCGAATGGAATGGAATGGAAGGGAATGGAATGCAATGGAATGGAATGGAATGGAATGGAATCAACCCGAGTAGAATGGAATGGACTGGAATGGAATGGAATGGAATGGAATGGAATGGAATGGAATGGAATGGAATCAACCCGAGTAGAACGGAATGGAATGGCATGGAATGGAATGGAATGGAATGGAATCAACCCGAGTAGAATGGAATGGAATGGAATGGAATTCAATGGAATGGAATTCAATGGAATAGAATGGAATGGAATGGAATGGAATGGAATGGAATGAACCCGAGTAGAACGGAATGGAATGGAATGGAATTGAATGGAATGGAATGGAATGGAATCGACTGGAATCGAATGGAATGCAATGGAATAGAATGGAATGGAATGGAATCGAATGGAATGGAATGGAATGGAATGGAATCGAATGGAATCGAATGGAATCGAATGGAATGGAATGGAATTGAATGGAATGGAATGGAATGGAATGGAATGGAATGGAATGGAATGGAAATGAATGGAATCAACCCGAGTAGATTGGAATGGATTGGAATGGAATGGAATGGAATGGAATGGAATTCAATGGAAAAAATGAAATGGAATGGAATGGAATGGAATGGAATGGAATGGAATGGAATCGAATGGAATCGAATGGAATGGAATGGAATGGAATGGAATGGAATGGAATGGAATGGAATGGAATCGAATGGAATGGAATGGAATGGAATGGGATGGAATGGAATGGAATGGAATGGAATGGAATGGAATGGAATCAACCCGAGTAGATTGGAATGGATTGGAATGGAATGGAATGGAATGGAATTCAATGGAAAAAATGAAATGGAATGGAATGGAATGGAATGGAATGGAATGGAATCGAATGGAATCGAATGGAATCGAATGGAATGGAGTGGAATAGAATGGAATCAACCCGAGTAGAACGGAATGGAATGGAACGGAACGGAACGGAACGGAACGGAACGGAACGGAACGGAACCGAATGGAATGGAGTGAAATGGAATGGAATCGAATGGAATCGAATGGCACCGAATGCAATGGAAAGAAGGAAATGGAATGGAATGGAATGGAATGGAATGGAATGGAATCAACCCGAGTAGAATGGAATGGATTGGAATGGAATGGAATGGAGTGGAATGGAATGGAATTCAATAGAATAGAATGGAATGGAATGGAATGGAATGGAATGGAATGGAATGGAATGGAATCGAATGGAATCGAATGGAATCGAATGGAATGGAGTGGAATAGAATGGAATCAACCTGAATTGAACGGAACGGAACGGAACGGAACGGAACGGAATGGAATTGAGTGAAATGGAATGGAATCTAATGGAATCGAAAGGAACCGAATGGAATGGAATGGAAGGGAATGGAATGGAATGGAATGGAATGGAATGGAATCAACCCGAGTAGAATGGAGTGGATTGGAATGGAATGGAATGGAATGGAATGGAATGGAATAGAATGGAATGCAATGGAATGGAATGGAATGGAATGGAATGGAATGGAATGGAATGGAATGGAATTCAATGGAATAGAATGGAATGGAATGGAATGGAATGGAATGAACCCGAGCTGAACGGAATGGAATGGAATGGGATGGAATGGAATGGAATGGAATGGAATGGAATGGAATGGAATGGAATTGATTCGAATGGAATGGAATGGAATGGAATGGAATGGAATGGAATGGTATCGAAAGGAATGGAATGGAAAGGAATGCAATGGAATGGAATGGAATGGAATGGAATGGAATGGAATGGAATGGAATGGAATGGAATCAACCCGAGTAGAATGGAGTGGATTGGAATGGAATGGAATGGAATGGAATGGAATTCAATGGAATATAATGAAATGGAATGGAATGGAATTGAATGGAATGGAATGGAATAGAATGGAATCGGATGGAATGGAGTGGAATGGAATGGAATGGAATGGAATGGAATGGAATTGAATCGAATGGAATGGAATGGAATGGAATGGAATGGAATGGAATGGAATGGATTCAACCCGAGTAGAACGGAATGGATTGGAATGGAAAGGAATGGAATGGAATGGAATGGAATGAATGGAATGGAATGGAATGGAATGGAATCGAATGGAATCGAATGGAATCGAATGGAATGGAACGGAATGGAATGGAATGGAATGGAATCGAATGGAATGGAATGGAATGGAATGGAATCGAATGGAATGGAATGGAAAGGAATGGAATGGAATGGAATGGAATGGAATGGAATCAAACCGAGTAGAACGGAATGGAATGGAATGGAATGGAATGGAATGGAATGGAATGGAATGGAATGGAATGGAATGGAATTCAATGGAATATAATGGAATGGAATGGAATGGAATGGAATGGAATTCAATGGAATATAATGGAATGGAATGGAATGGAATGGAATGGAATGGAAAGGAATGGAATGGAATGGAATGGAATGGATTGGAATGGAATCAACACGAGTAGAACGGAATGGAATGGAATGGAAAGGAATGGAATGGAATGGAATGGAATGGAATGGAATGGAATGGAATGGAATGTAATGTAATGGAATGGAATCGAATGGAATCGAATGGAATCAAATGGAATGGAATGGAATGGAATGGAATCGAATGGAATGGAACGGAATGGAATGGAAAGGAATGGAATGGAATGGAATGGAATGGAATGGAATGGAATTCAATGGAATAGAATGGAATGGAATGAAATGGAATGGAATCAACCTGAGAAGAATGGAATGGATTGTAATGGAATGGAATGGAATGGAATGGAATGGAATGGAATGGAATGGAATGGAATGGAATGGAATGGAATCGAATGGAATGGAATGGAAAGGAATGGAATGGAATGGAATGGAATCAACCCGAGTAGAACGGAATGGAATGGAATGGAATGGAATGGAAAGGAATGGAATGGAATGGAATGGAATTCAATGGAATGGAATGGAATTGAATGGAAGGGAATGGAATCAACCCGAGTAGAACGGAATGGAATGGAATGGAATGGAATGGAATGGAAAGGAATTCAATGGAATAGAATGGAATGGAATGGAATGGAATGGAATGAACCCGAGTAGAACGGAATGGAATGGAATGGAATGGAATGGAATGGAATAGAATGGAATCAACACGAGTAGAACGGAATGGAATGGAATCGAATGGAATCGAATGGAATGCAATGGAGTGGAATGGAATGGAATGGAATCGAATGGAATGGAATGGAATGGAATGGAATGGAATGGAATTGAATGGAATGGAATGGAATGGAATGGAATGGAATGGAATCGAATCGAATGGAGTGGAATGGAATGGAATGGAATCAACCCGAGTAGATTGGAATGGATTGGAATGGAATGGAATGGAATGGAATGGAATTCAATGGAAAAAAAGAAATGGAATGGAATGGAATGGAATGGAATGGAATGGAATCGAATGGAATCGAATGGAATGGAATGGAATGGAATGGAATCGAATCGAATGGAATGGAATGGAATGCAATAGAATCGAATGGAATGGAATGGAAAGGAATGGAATGGAATGGAATCAACCCGAGTAGAATGGAATGGATTGGAATGGAATGGAATGGAATGGAATCGAATGGAATGGAATGGAATCGAATGGAATGGAAAGGAATGGAATGGACGCGAGTAGAATGGAATGGAATGGAATGGAATGGAATGGAATGGAATGGAATGGAATGGAATGGAATGGAATGGAATGAACCCGAGTAGAACGGAATGGAATGGAATGGAATGGAATGGAATGGAATGGAATGGAATGGAATTTAATGGAATGGAATGGAAAGGAATGGAATGGAATGGAATCAACCCGAGTAGAATGGAATGGGTAGGAATGGAATGGAATGGAATGGAATGTAATTCAATAGAATAGAATGGAAGGGAATGGAAAGGAATGGAAAGGAATGGAATGGAATGGAATCGAATGGAATCGAATGGAATCGAATGGAATGGAGTGGAATAGAATGGAATCAACCCGAATAGAACGGAACGGAACGGAACGGAACGGAACGGAATGGAATGGAGTGAAATGGAATGGAATCAAATGGAATCGAATGGAACCGAATGGAATGGAATGGAAGGGAATGGAATGCAATGGAATGGAATGGAATGGAATGGAATCAACCCAAGTAGAATGGAATGGACTGGAATGGAATGGAATGGAATGGAATGGAATGGAATGGAATGGAATGGAATGGAATGGAATCAACCCGAGTAGAACGGAATGGAATGGCATGGAATGGAATGGAATGGAATGGAATCAACCCGAGTAGAACGGAATGGAATGGAATGGAATGGAATGGAATGGAATGGAATGGAATGGAATGGAATGGAATGGAATGGAATTCAATGGAATGGAATTCAATGGAATAGAATGGAATGGAATGGAATGGAATGGAATGAACCCGAGTAGAACGGAATGGAATGGAATGGAATTGATTGGAATGGAATGGAATGGAATGGAATGGAATCGACTGGAATCGAATGGAATGCAATGGAATAGAATGGAATGGAATGGAATCGAATGGAATGGAATGGAATGGAATGGAATGGAATGGAATCGAATGGAATCGAATGGAATGGAATGGAATTGAATGGAATGGAATGGAATGGAATGGAATGGAATGGAATGGAATGGAAATGAATGGAATCAACCCGAGTAGATTGGAATGGATTGGAATGGAATGGAATGGAATGGAATGGAATTCAATGGAAAAAATGAAATGGAATGGAATGGAATGGAATGGAATGGAATGGAATGGAATCGAATGGAATCGAATGGAATGGAATGGAATGGAATGGAATGGTATGGAATGGAATGGAATGGAATGGAATGGAATCGAATGGAATGGAATGGAATGGAATGGAATGGAATGGAATGGAATGGAATGGAATGGAATGGAATCAACCCGAGTAGATTGGAATGGATTGGAATGGAATGGAATGGAATGGAATTCAATGGAAAAAATGAAATGGAATGGAATGGAATAGAATGGAATGGAATGGAATCGAATGGAATCGAATGGAATCGAATGGAATGGAGTGGAATAGAATGGAATCAACCCGAGTAGAACGGAATGGAATGGAACGGAACGGAACGGAATGGAACGGAACGGAACGGAACCGAATGGAATGGAGTGAAATGGAATGGAATGGAATGGAATCGAATGGAATGGAATGGAATGGAATGCAATGGAATGGAATGGAATGGAATGGAATGGAAAGGAATGGAATGGAATGGAATCAACCCGAGTAGAATGGAATGGATTGGAATGGAATGGAATGGAGTGGAATGGAATGGAATTCAATAGAATAGAATGGAATGGAATGGAATGGAATGGAATGGAATGGACTGGAATCGAATGGAATCGAATGGAATCGAATGGAATGGAGTGGAATAGAATGGAATCAACCTGAATTGAACGGAACGGAACGGAACGGAACGGAATGGAATTGAGTGAAATGGAATGGAATCTAATGGAATCGAAAGGAACCGAATGGAATGGAATGGAAGGGAATGGAATGGAATGGAATGGAATGGAATGGAATCAACCCGAGTAGAATGGAGTGGATTGGAATGGAATGGAATGGAATGGAATGGAATGGAATGGAATAGAATGGAATGCAATGGAATGGAATGGAATGGAATGGAATGGAATGGAATGGAATGGAATGGAATTCAATGGAATAGAATGGAATGGAATGGAATGGAATGGAATGAACCCGAGCTGAACGGAATGGAATGGAATGGGATGGAATGGAATGGAATGGAATGGAATGGAATGGAATGGAATGGAATGGAATGGAATTGATTCGAATGGAATGGAATGGAATGGAATGGAATGGAATGGAATGGTATCGAAAGGAATGGAATGGAAAGGAATGCAATGGAATGGAATGGAAAGGAATGCAATGGAATGGAATGGAATGGAATGGAATGGAATGGAATGGAATGGAATGGAATGGAATCAACCCGAGTAGAATGGAGTGGATTGGAATGGAATGGAATGGAATGGAATGGAATTCAATGGAATAGAATGAAATGGAATGGAATGGAATTGAATGGAATGGAATGGAATAGAATGGAATCGGATGGAACGGAGTGGAATGGAATGGAATGGAATGGAATGGAATGGAATTGAATCGAATGGAATGGAATGGAATGGAATGGAATGGAATGGAATGGAATGGAATGGAATCAACCCGAGTAGAACGGAATGGATTGGAATGGAAAGGAATGGAATGGAATGGAATGGAATGAATGGAATGGAATGGAATGGAATGGAATCGAATGGAATCGAATGGAATCGAATGGAATGGAACGGAATGGAATGGAATGGAATGGAATCGAATGGAATGGAATGGAATGGAATGGAATCGAATGGAATGGAATGGAAAGGAATGGAATGGAATGGAATGGAATGGAATGGAATCAAACCGAGTAGAACGGAATGGAATGGAATGGAATGGAATGGAATGGAATGGAATGGAATGGAATGGAATGGAATGGAATGGAATTCAATGGAATATAATGGAATGGAATGGAATGGAATGGAATGGAATGGAATTCAATGGAATATAATGGAATGGAATGGAATGGAATGGAATGGAATGGAATGGAATGGAAAGGAATGGAATGGAATGGAATGGAATGGATTGGAATGGAATCAACACGAGTAGAACGGAATGGAATGGAATGGAAAGGAATGGAATGAAATGGAATGGAATGGAATGGAATGTAATGTAATGTAATGTAATGTAATAGAATGGAATCGAATGGAATAGAATGGAATCGAATGGAATGGAATGGAATGGAATGGAATCGAATGGAATGGAACGGAATGGAATGGAATGGAATGGAATGGAATGGAATGGAATGGAATGGAATGGAATTCAATGGAATAGAATGGAATGGAATGAAATGGAATGGAATCAACCTGAGAAGAATGGAATGGATTGTAATGGAATGGAATGGAATGGAATGGAATGGAATGGAATGGAATGGAATGGAATGGAATGGAATGGAATGGAATGGAATGGAATGGAATGGAATCAACCCGAGTAGAACGGAATGGAATGGAATGGAATGGAATGGAAAGGAATGGAATGGAATGGAATGGAATTCAATGGAATGGAATGGAATGGAATGGAAGGGAATGGAATCAACCCGAGTAGAACGGAATGGAATGGAATGGAATGGAATGGAAAGGAAAGGAATTCAATGGAATAGAATGGAATGGAATGGAATGGAATGGAATGAACCCGAGTAGAACGGAATGGAATGGAATGGAATGGAATGGAATGGAATAGAATGGAATCAACCCGAGTAGAACGGAATGGAATGGAATCGAATGGAATCGAATGGAATGCAATGGAGTGGAATGGAATGGAATGGAATCGAATCGAATGGAGTGGAATGGAATGGAATGGAATCCACCCGAGTAGATTGGAATGGATTGGAATGGAATGGAATGGAATGGAATGGAATTCAATGGAAAAAATGAAATGGAATGGAATGGAATGGAATGGAATGGAATGGAATCGAATGGAATCGAATGGAATGGAATGGAATGGATTGGAATCGAATCGAATGGAATGGAATGGAATGCAATAGAATCGAATGGAATGGAATGGAATGGAATGGAATGGAATGGAATGGAATCAACCCGAGTAGAATGGAATGGATTGGAATGGAATGGAATGGAATGGAATCGAATGGAATGGAATGGAATCGAATGGAATGGAAAGGAATGGAATGGACGCGAGTAGAATGGAATGGAATGGAATGGAATGGAATGGAATGGAATGGAATGGAATGGAATGGAATGGAATGGAATGAACCCGAGTAGAACGGAATGGAATGGAATGGAATGGAATGGAATGGAATGGAATGGAATGGAATTTAATGGAATGGAATGGAAAGGAATGGAATGGAATGGAATCAACCCGAGTAGAATGGAATGGGTAGGAATGGAATGGAATGGAATGGAATGTAATTCAATAGAATAGAATGGAAGGGAATGGAAAGGAATGGAAAGGAATGGAATGGAATGGAATCGAATGGAATCGAATGGAATCGAATGGAATGGAGTGGAATAGAATGGAATCAACCCGAATAGAACGGAACGGAACGGAACGGAACGGAACGGAACGGAATGGAATGGAGTGAAATGGAATGGAATCAAATGGAATCGAATGGAACCGAATGGAATGGAATGGAAGGGAATGGAATGCAATGGAATGGAATGGAATGGAATGGAATCAACCCGAGTAGAATGGAATGGACTGGAATGGAATGGAATGGAATGGAATGGAATGGAATGGAATGGAATGGAATGGAATCAACCCGAGTAGAACGGAATGGAATGGAATGGAATGGAATGGAATGGAATGGAATGGAATGGAATCAACCCGAGTAGAACGGAATGGAATGGAATGGAATGGAATGGAATGGAATGGAATGGAATGGAATGGAATTAAATGGAATGGAATTCGATGGAATAGAATGGAATGGAATGGAATGGAATGGAATGGAATGAACCCGAGTAGAACGGAATGGAATGGAATGGAATTGAATGGAATGGAATGGAATGGAATGGAATGGAATGGAATCGACTGGAATCGAATGGAATGCAATGGAATAGAATGGAATGCAATGGAATCGAATGGAATGGAATGGAATGGAATGGAATCGAATGGAATCGAATGGAATCGAATGGAATCGAATGGAATTGAATGGAATGGAATGGAATGGAATGGAATGGAATGGAATGGAATGGAAATGAATGGAATCAACCCGAGTAGATTGGAATGGATTGGAATGGAATGGAATGAAATGGAATGGAATTCAATGGAAAAAATGAAATGGAATGGAATGGAACGGAATGGAATGGAATGGAATGGAATGGAATGGAATGGAATGGAATGGAATGGAATGGAATGGAATGGAATGGAATGGAATGGAATGGAATGGAATGGAATGGAATCGAATGGAATCGAATGGAATCGAATGGAATGGAATGGAATGGAATGGAATCGAATGGAATGGAACGGAACGGAACGGAATGGAATGGAATGGAATGGAATGGAATGGAATGGAATGGAATGGAATGGAATTCAATGGAATAGAATGGAATGGAATGAAATGGAATGGAATCAACCTGAGAAGAATGGAATGGATTGTAATGGAATGGAATGGAATGGAATGGAATGGAATGGAATGGAATCGAATGGAATGGAATGGAATGGAATGGAATGGAATGGAATGGAATCAACCCGAGTAGAACGGAATGGAATGGAATGGAATGGAATGGAAAGGAATGGAATGGAATGGAATGGAATTCAATGGAATGGAATGGAATGGAATGGAAGGGAATGGAATCAACCCGAGTAGAACGGAATGGAATGGAATGGAATGGAATGGAATGGAAAGGAATTCAATGGAATAGAATGGAATGGAATGGAATGGAATGGAATGAACCCGAGTAGAACGGAATGGAATGGAATGGAATGGAATGGAATGGAATAGAATGAAATCAACCCGAGTAGAACGGAATGGAATGGAATCGAATGGAATCGAATGGAATGCAATGGAGTGGAATGGAATGGAATGGAATCGAATGGAATGGAATGGAATGGAATGGAATGGAATGGAATGGAATGGAATGGAATGGAATGGAATGGAATGGAATCGAATCGAATGGAGTGGAATGGAATGGAATGGAATCAACCCGAGTAGATTGGAATGGATTGGAATGGAATGGAATGGAATGGAATGGAATTCAATGGAAAAAATGAAATGGAATGGAATGGAATGGAATGGAATGGAATGGAATCGAATGGAATCGAATGGAATGGAATGGAATGGAATGGAATCGAATCGAATGGAATGGAATGGAATGCAATAGAATCGAATGGAATGGAATGGAATGGAATGGAATGGAATGGAATGGAATCAACCCGAGTAGAATGGAATGGATTGGAATGGAATGGAATGGAATGGAATCGAATGGAATGGAATGGAATCGAATGGAATGGAAAGGAATGGAATGGACGCGAGTAGAATGGAATGGAATGGAATGGAATGGAATGGAATGGAATGGAATGGAATGGAATGGAATGGAATGGAATGAACCCGAGTAGAACGGAATGGAATGGAATGGAATGGAATGGAATGGAATGGAATGGAATTTAATGGAATGGAATGGAAAGGAATGGAATGGAATGGAATCAACCCGAGTAGAATGGAATGGGTAGGAATGGAATGGAATGGAATGGAATGTAATTCAATAGAATAGAATGGAAGGGAATGGAAAGGAATGGAAAGGAATGGATTGGAATGGAATCGAATGGAATCGAATGGAATTCGAATGGAATGGAGTGGAATAGAATGGAATCAACCCGAATAGAACGGAACGGAACGGAACGGAACGGAACGGAACGGAATGGAATGGAGTGAAATGGAATGGAATCAAATGGAATCGAATGGAACCGAATGGAATGGAATGGAAGGGAATGGAATGCAATGGAATGGAATGGAATGGAATGGAATCAACCCGAGTAGAATGGAATGGACTGGAATGGAATGGAATGGAATGGAATGGAATGGAATGGAATGGAATGGAATCAACCCGAGTAGAACGGAATGGAATGGAATGGAATGGAATGGAATGGAATGGAATCAACCCGAGTAGAACGGAATGGAATGGAATGGAATGGAATGGAATGGAATGGAATGGAATGGAATGGAATGGAATGGAATTCAATGGAATGGAATTCAATGGAATAGAATGGAATGGAATGGAATGGAATGGAATGGAATGAACCCGAGTAGAACGGAATGGAATGGAATGGAATTGAATGGAATGGAATGGAATGGAATGGAATGGAATGGAATCGACTGGAATCGAATGGAATGCAATGGAATAGAATGGAATGGAATGGAATCGAATGGAATGGAATGGAATGGAATGGAATCGAATGGAATCGAATGGAATCGAATGGAATGGAATGGAATTGAATGGAATGGAATGGAATGGAATGGAATGGAATGGAATGGAATGGAATGGAATGGAAAGGAATGGAATCAACCCGAGTAGATTGGAATGGATTGGAATGGAATGGAATGGAATGGAATGGAATTCAATGGAAAAAATGAAATGGAATGGAATGGAATGGAATGGAATGGAATGGAATCGAATGGAATCGAATGGAATGGAATGGAATGGAATGGAATCGAATGGAATGGAATGGAATCGAATGGAATCGAATGGAATGGAATGGAATGGAATGGAATGGAATGGAATGGAATGGAATGGAATCAACCCGAGTAGATTGGAATGGATTGGAATGGAATGGAATGGAATGGAATGGAATGGAATGGAATTCAATGGAAAAAATGAAATGGAATGGAATGGAATGGAATGGAATGGAATGGAATGGAATCGAATGGAATCGAATGGAATCGAATGGAATGGAGTGGAATAGAATGGAATCAACCCGAGTACAACGGAATGGAATGGAACGGAACGGAACGGAACGGAACGGAACGGAACGGAACCGAATGGAATGGAGTGAAATGGAATGGAATCGAATGGAATCGAATGGCACCGAATGCAATGGAAAGAAGGAAATGGAATGGAATGGAATGGAATGGAATGGAATGGAATGGAATCAACCCGAGTAGAATGGAATGGATTGGAATGGAATGGAATGGAGTGGAATGGAATGGAATTCAATAGAATAGAATGGAATGGAATGGAATGGAATGGAATGGAATGGAATCGAATGGAATCGAATGGAATCGAATGGAATGGAGTGGAATAGAATGGAATCAACCTGAATTGAACGGAACGGAACGGAACGGAACGGAACGGAATGGAATTGAGTGAAATGGAATGGAATCTAATGGAATCGAAAGGAACCGAATGGAATGGAATGGAAGGGAATGGAATGGAATGGAATGGAATGGAAAGGAATCAACCCGAGTAGAATGGAGTGGATTGGAATGGAATGGAATGGAATGGAATGGAATGGAATAGAATGGAATGCAATGGAATGGAATGGAATGGAATGGAATGGAATGGAATGGAATGGAATGGAATGGAATGGAATTCAATGGAATAGAATGGAATGGAATGGAATGGAATGGAATGAACCCGAGCTGAACGGAATGGAATGGAATGGGATGGAATGGAATGGAATGGAATGGAATGGAATGGAATGGAATGGAATGGAATGGAATGGAATGGAATGGAATTGATTCGAATGGAATGGAATGGAATGGAATGGAATGGAATGGTATCGAAAGGAATGGAATAGAAAGGAATGCAATGGAATGGAATGGAATGGAATGGAATGGAATGGAATGGAATGGAATGGAATTCAATGGAATATAATGAAATGGAATGGAATGGAATTGAATGGAATGGAATGGAATAGAATGGAATCGGATGGAACGGAGTGGAATGGAATGGAATGGAATGGAATGGAATGGAATAGAATCGAATGGAATGGAATGGAATGGAATGGAATGGAATGGAATCAACCCGAGTAGAATGGAATGTATTGGAATGGAATGGAATGGAATGGAATCGAATGGAATGGAATGGAATCGAATGGAATGGAAAGGAATGGAATGGACGCGAGTAGAATGGAATGGAATGGAATGGAATGGAATGGAATGGAATGGAATGGAATGGAATGGAATGGAATGGAATGAACCCGAGTAGAACGGAATGGAATGGAATGGAATGGAATGGAATGGAATGGAATGGAATTTAATGGAATGGAATGGAAAGGAATGGAATGGAATGGAATCAACCCGAGTAGAATGGAATGGGTAGGAATGGAATGGAATGGAATGGAATGTAATTCAATAGAATAGAATGGAAGGGAATGGAAAGGAATGGAAAGGAATGGAATGGAATGGAATCGAATGGAATCGAATGGAATCGAATGGAATGGAGTGGAATAGAATGGAATCAACCCGAATAGAACGGAACGGAACGGAACGGAACGGAACGGAATGGAATGGAGTGAAATGGAATGGAATCAAATGGAATCGAATGGAACCGAATGGAATGGAATGGAAGGGAATGGAATGCAATGGAATGGAATGGAATGGAATGGAATCAACCCGAGTAGAATGGAATGGACTGGAATGGAATGGAATGGAATGGAATGGAATGGAATGGAATGGAATGGAATGGAATCAACCCGAGTAGAACGGAATGGAATGGAATGGAATGGAATGGAATGGAATGGAATGGAATGGAATGGAATGGAATTCAATGGAATATAATGAAATGGAATGGAATGGAATTGAATGGAATGGAATGGAATAGAATGGAATCGGATGGAACGGAGTGGAATGGAATGGAATGGAATGGAATGGAATTGAATCGAATGGAATGGAATGGAATGGAATGGAATGGAATGGAATGGAATGGAATGGAATCAACCCGAGTAGAACGGAATGGATTGGAATGGAAAGGAATGGAATGGAATGGAATGGAATGAATGGAATGGAATGGAATGGAATGGAATCGAATGGAATCGAATGGAATCGAATGGAATGGAACGGAATGGAATGGAATGGAATGGAATGGAATGGAATGGAATGGAATGGAATGGAATCGAATGGAATGGAATGGAAAGGAATGGAATGGAATGGAATGGAATGGAATGGAATCAAACCGAGTAGAACGGAATGGAATGGAATGGAATGGAATGGAATGGAATGGAATGGAATGGAATGGAATGGAATGGAATGGAATGGAATTCAATGGAATATAGTGGAATGGAATGGAATGGAATGGAATGGAATTCAATGGAATATAATGGAATGGAATGGAATGGAATGGAATGGAATGGAATGGAAAGGAATGGAATGGAATGGAATGGAATGGACTGGAATGGAATCAACACGAGTAGAACGGAATGGAATGGAATGGAAAGGAATGGAATGAAATGGAATGGAATGTAATGTAATGTAATGTAATGTAATGTAATGTAATAGAATTGAATCGAATGGAATCGAATGGAATCGAATGGAATGGAATGGAATGGAATGGAATCGAATGGAATGGAACGGAATGGAATGGAATGGAATGGAATGGAATGGAATGGAATGGAATGGAATGGAATGGAATTCAATGGAATAGAATGGAATGGAATGAAATGGAATGGAATCAACCTGAGAAGAATGGAATGGATTGTAATGGAATGGAATGGAATGGAATGGAATGGAATGGAATGGAATGGAATGGAATCGAATGGAATGGAATGGAATGGAATGGAATGGAATGGAATGGAATCAACCCGAGTAGAACGGAATGGAATGGAATGGAATGGAATGGAAAGGAATGGAATGGAATGGAATGGAATTCAATGGAATGGAATGGAATGGAATGGAAGGGAATGGAATCAACCCGAGTAGAACGGAATGGAATGGAATGGAATGGAATGGAATGGAAAGGAATTCAATGGAATAGAATGGAATGGAATGGAATGGAATGGAATGAACCCGAGTAGAACGGAATGGAATGGAATGGAATGGAATGGAATGGAATGGAATAGAATGGAATCAACCCGAGTAGAACGGAATGGAATGGAATCGAATGGAATCGAATGGAATGCAATGGAGTGGAATGGAATGGAATGGAATCGAATGGAATGGAATGGAATGGAATGGAATGGAATGGAATGGAATGGAATGGAATCGAATCGAATGGAGTGGAATGGAATGGAATGGAATCAACCCGAGTAGATTGGAATGGATTGGAATGGAATGGAATGGAATGGAATGGAATTCAATGGAAAAAATGAAATGGAATGGAATGGAATGGAATGGAATGGAATGGAATCGTATGGAATCGAATGGAATGGAATGGAATGGAATGGAATCGAATCGAATGGAATGGAATGGAATGCAATAGAATCGAATGGAATGGAATGGAATGGAATGGAATGGAATGGAATCAACCCGAGTAGAATGGAATGTATTGGAATGGAATGGAATGGAATGGAATCGAATGGAATGGAATGGAATCGAATGGAATGGAAAGGAATGGAATGGACGTGAGTAGAATGGAATGGAATGGAATGGAATGGAATGGAATGGAATGGAATGGAATGGAATGGAATGAACCCGAGTAGAACGGAATGGAATGGAATGGAATGGAATGGAATGGAATGGAATGGAATGGAATTTAATGGAATGGAATGGAAAGGAATGGAATGGAATGGAATCAACCCGAGTAGAATGGAATGGGTAGGAATGGAATGGAATGGAATGGAATGTAATTCAATAGAATAGAATGGAAGGGAATGGAAAGGAATGGAAAGGAATGGAATGGAATGGAATCGAATGGAATCGAATGGAATCGAATGGAATGGAGTGGAATAGAATGGAATCAACCCGAATAGAACGGAACGGAACGGATTGAACGGAACGGAATGGAATGGAGTGAAATGGAATGGAATCAAATGGAATCGAATGGAACCGAATGGAATGGAATGGAAGGGAATGGAATGCAATGGAATGGAATGGAATGGAATGGAATCAACCCGAGTAGAATGGAATGGACTGGAATGGAATGGAATGGAATGGAATGGAATGGAATGGAATGGAATGGAATGGAATCAACCCGAGTAGAACGGAATGGAATGGAATGGAATGGAATGGAATGGAATGGAATGGAATCAACCCGAGTAGAACGGAATGGAATGGAATGGAATGGAATGGAATGGAATGGAATGGAATGGAATGGAATGGAATTCAATGGAATGGAATTCAATGGAATAGAATGGAATGGAATGGAATGGAATGGAATGGAATGAACCCGAGTAGAACGGAATGGAATGGAATGGAATTGAATGGAATGGAATGGAATGGAATGGAATGGAATGGAATGGAATCGACTGGAATCGAATGGAATGCAATGGAATAGAATGGAATGGAATGGAATCGAATGGAATGGAATGGAATGGAATGGAATGGAATGGAATCGAATGGAATCGAATGGAATGGAATGGAATTGAATGGAATGGAATGGAATGGAATGGAATGGAATGGAAATGAATGGAATCAACCCGAGTAGATTGGAATGGATTGGAATGGAATGGAATGGAATGGAATGGAATTCAATGGAAAAAATGAAATGGAATGGAATGGAATGGAATGGAATGGAATGGAATCGAATGGAATCGAATGGAATGGAATGGAATGGAATGGAATCGAATGGAATGGAATGGAATGGAATGGAATCGAATGGAATGGAATGGAATGGAATGGAATGGAATGGAATGGAATGGAATGGAATCAACCCGAGTAGATTGGAATGGATTGGAATGGAATGGAATGGAATGGAATGGAATGGAATTCAATGGAAAAAATGAAATGGAATGGAATGGAATGGAATGGAATGGAATGGAATGGAATGGAATCGAATGGAATCGAATGGAATCGAATGGAATGGAGTGGAATAGAATGG
This sequence comes from Gorilla gorilla gorilla, assembly GCF_029281585.2. NCBI lineage: Eukaryota > Metazoa > Chordata > Mammalia > Primates > Hominidae > Gorilla > Gorilla gorilla. The sequence goes on along the minus strand of NC_073239.2, from coordinate 58,850,409 downwards.
AATCAACCTGAATTGAACGGAACGGAACGGAACGGAACGGAACGGAATGGAATTGAGTGAAATGGAATGGAATCTAATGGAATCGAAAGGAACCGAATGGAATGGAATGGAAGGGAATGGAATGGAATGGAATGGAATGGAATGGAATCAACCCGAGTAGAATGGAGTGGATTGGAATGGAATGGAATGGAATGGAATAGAATGGAATGCAATGGAATGGAATGGAATGGAATGGAATGGAATGGAATGGAATGGAATGGAATTCAATGGAATAGAATGGAATGGAATGGAATGGAATGGAATGAACCCGATCTGAACGGAATGGAATGGAATGGGATGGAATGGAATGGAATGGAATGGAATGGAATGGAATGGAATGGAATTGATTCGAATGGAATGGAATGGAATGGAATGGAATGGAATGGTATCGAAAGGAATGGAATGGAAAGGAATGCAATGGAATGGAATGGAATGGAATGGAATGGAATGGAATGGAATGGAATGGAATCAACCCGAGTAGAATGGAGTGGATTGGAATGGAATGGAATGGAATGGAATGGAATTCAATGGAATAGAATGAAATGGAATGGAATGGAATTGAATGGAATGGAATGGAATAGAATGGAATCGGATGGAACGGAGTGGAATGGAATGGAATGGAATGGAATGGAATGGAATTGAATCGAATGGAATGGAATGGAATGGAATGGAATGGAATGGAATGGAATGGAATGGAATGGAATCAACCCGAGTAGAACGGAATGGATTGGAATGGAAAGGAATGGAATGGAATGGAATGGAATGAATGGAATGGAATGGAATGGAATGGAATCGAATGGAATCGAATGGAATCGAATGGAATGGAACGGAATGGAATGGAATGGAATGGAATCGAATGGAATGGAATGGAATGGAATGCAATCGAATGGAATGGAATGGAAAGGAATGGAATGGAATGGAATGGAATGGAATGGAATCAAACCGAGTAGAACGGAATGGAATGGAATGGAATGGAATGGAATGGAATGGAATGGAATGGAATGGAATGGAATGGAAAGGAATGGAATGGAATGGAATGGAATGGAATTCAATGGAATATAATGGAATGGAATGGAATGGAATTCAATGGAATATAATGGAATGGAATGGAATGGAATGGAATGGAATGGAATGGAATGGAAAGGAATGGAATGGAATGGAATGGAATGGATTGGAATGGAATCAACACGAGTAGAACGGAATGGAATGGAATGGAAAGGAATGGAATGGAATGGAATGGAATGGAATGGAATGGAATGTAATGTAATGTAATGTAATGGAATGGAATGGAATCGAATGGAATCGAATGGAATCGAATGGAATGGAATGGAATGGAATGGAATCGAATGGAATGGAACGGAATGGAATGGAATGGAATGGAATGGAATGGAATGGAATGGAATGGAATGGAATTCAATGGAATAGAATGGAATGGAATGAAATGGAATGGAATCAACCCGAGAAGAATGGAATGGATTGTAATGGAATGGAATGGAATGGAATGGAATGGAATGGAATGGAATGGAATGGAATCGAATGGAATGGAATGGAATGGAATGGAATGGAATGGAATGGAATCAACGCGAGTAGAACGGAATGGAATGGAATGGAATGGAATGGAAAGGAATGGAATGGAATGGAATGGAATGGAATTCAATGGAATGGAATGGAATGGAATGGAAGGGAATGGAATCAACCCGAGTAGAACGGAATGGAATGGAATGGAATGGAATGGAATGGAAAGGAATTCAATGGAATAGAATGGAATGGAATGGAATGGAATGGAATGAACCCGAGTAGAACGGAATGGAATGGAATGGAATGGAATGGAATGGAATGGAATGGAATGGAATGGAATGGAATGGAATCAACCCGAGTAGAACGGAATGGAATGGAATGGAATGGAATGGAATGGAATTCAAAGAAATGGAATGGAATGGAACGGAATGGAATGGAATGGAATCAACCCGAGTAGAACGGAATGGAATGGAATGGAATGGAATGGAATGGCATGAAATGGAATGGAATGGAATGAAATGGAATGGAATGGAATGGAATGGAATGGAATGGAATGGAATCGAATGGAATCGAATGGAATCGAATGGAATGGAGTGGAATAGAATGGAATCAACCCGAGTAGAAAGGAATGGAATGGAACGGAACGGAATGGAACGGAACGGAAAGGAGCGTAATGGAGTGAAATGGAATGGAATCGAATGGAATCGAATGGAACCGAATGGAATGGAATGGAAGGGAATGGAATGGAATGGAATGGAATGGAATGGAATGGAATCAACCCGAGTAGAATAGAATGGATTGGAATGGAATGGAATGGAATGGAATGGAATGGAATGGAATGGAATGGAATTGAATGGAATCGAATGGAATCGAATGGAATGGAATGGAATCAACCCGAGTAGAAAGGAATGGAAGGGAATGGAATGGAATGGAATGGAATGGAATGGAATGGAATGGAATGGAATTCAATGGAATAGAATGGAATGGAATGGAATGGAATGGAAAGGAATGGAACGGAATGGAATGGAATGGAATGGAATGGAATCAACCCGAGTAGAACGGAATGGAATGGAATGGAAAGGAATGGAATGGAATGGACTGGAATGGAATATAATGGAATGGAATGGAATCGAATGGAATCGAATGGAATCGAATGGAATTGAATGGAATGGAATGGAATGGAATGGAATGGAATGGAATCGAATGGAATGGAACGGAACGGAATGGAATGGAATGGAATGGAATGGAATGGAATGGAATTCAATGGAATAGAATGGAATGGAATGAAATGGAATGGAATCAACCCGAGTAGAATGGAATGGACTGTAATGGAATCGAATGGAATGGAATGGAATGGAATCGAATGGAATCGAATGGAATGGAATGGAAAGGAATGGAATGGAATGGAGTGGAATGGAATGGAATGGAATCAACCCGTGTAGATTGGAATGGATGGGAATGGAATGAAATGGAATGGAATGGAATTCAATGGAAAAAATGAAATGGAAAGGAATGCAATGGAATGGAATGTAATGGAATGGAATCGAATGGCATCGAATGGAATCGAATGGAATGGAGTGGAATAGAATGGAATCAACCCGAGTAGAATGGAATGGAATGGAACGGAACGGAACGGAACGGAACGGAACGGAACGGAATGGAATGGAGTGAAATGGAATGGAATCGAATGGAATCGAAAGGAACGGAATGGAATGGAATGGAAGGGAATGGAATGGAATTGAATGGAATGGAATGGAATGGAATCAACCCGAGTAGAATGGAATGGATTGGAATGGAATGGAATGGAATCGAATGCAATGCAATGGAAAGGAATGGAATGGAATGGAATGGACCCGAGTAGAACGGAATGTAATGGAATGGAATGGAATGGAATGGAATGGAATGGAATGGAATGAACCCAAGTAGAAAGGAATGGAATGGAATGGAATGGAATGGAATGGAATGGAACGGAATGGAATGGAATGGAATGGAATGGAATGAAATGGAATGGAATCGAAAGGAATGGAATGGAATGGAATGGAATGGAATGGAATGGAATGGAATTTAATCGAATGGAATGGAATGGAATGGAATGGAACGGAATGGAATCCAATGGAACGGAAAGGAATGGAATGGAATGGAATGGAATGGAATCGAATGGAATGGAATGGAATCGAATGGATTGGAATGGAATGGAATGGAATGGAATGGAATGGAATGGAATGGAATGGAATGGAATGGAATGGAATCAACCCGAGTAGAATGGAATGGATTGGAATGGAATGGAATGGAATGGAATGGAATGGAATTCAATGGAATAGAATGAAATGGAATGGAATGGAATGGAATGGAATGGAATGGAATGGAATGGAATGGAATGGAATGGAATTCAATGGAATGGAATGGAATGGAATGGAATAGAATGGAAAGGAATGGAATTGAATCGAATGGAATGGAATGGAATGGAATTTAATCGAATGGAATGGAATGGAATGGAATGGAACGGAATGGAATCCAATGGAACGGAAAGGAATGGAATGGAATGGAATGGAATGGACCCGAGTAGAACGGAATGTAATGTAATGTAATGTAATGGAATGGAATGGAATGGAATGGAATGGAATGAACCCAAGTAGAAAGGAATGGAATGGAATGGAATGGAATGGAATGGAATGGAATGGAATGGAATGGAATGGAATGGAATGAAATGGAATGGAATCGAAAGGAATGGAATGGAATGGAATGGAATGGAATGGAATGGAATGGAATTTAATCGAATGGAATGGAATGGAATGGAATGGAACGGAATGGAATCCAATGGAACGGAAAGGAATGGAATGGAATGGAATGGAATGGAATCGAATGGAATGGAATGGAATCGAATGGATTGGAATGGAATGGAATGGAATGGAATGGAATGGAATGGAATGGAATGGAATGGAATCAACCCGAGTAGAATGGAATGGATTGGAATGGAATGGAATGGAATGGAATGGAATTCAATGGAATAGAATGAAATGGAATGGAATGGAATGGAATGGAATGGAATGGAATGGAATGGAATGGAATCGAATGGAATCGAATGGAATGGAGTGGAAGAGAATGGAATCAACTCGAGTAGAACGGAATGGAATGGAACGGAATGGAACGGAACGGAACGGAATGGAACGGAACGGAAAGGAATGGAGTGAAATGGAATGGAATCGAATGGAATCGAATGGAACCGAATGGAATGGAATGGAACGGAACGGAATGGAATGGAATGGAATGGAATGGAATCAACCCTAGTAGAAAGTAATGGATTGGAATAGAATGGAATGGAATGGAATAGAATGGAATGGAATGGAATCGAATGGAATCGAAAGGAATCGAATGGAATGGAATGGAATGGAATGGAATGGAATTGAATGGAATCAACCCGAGTAGAACGGAATGGAATGGAATGGGATGGAATGGAATGGAATGGAATGGAATGGAATGGAATGTAATGGAATGGAATGGAATTCTATGGAATGGAATGGAATGGAATGGAATGGAATGGAATGGAATCGAATGGAATTGAATGGAAACGAATGGAATGGAATGGAATAGAATGTAATCAACCCGAGTAGAACGGAATGGAATGGAATGGAATGCAATGGAATGGAATGGAATGGAAAGGAATGGAATGGAATTGAGTGGAATGGAATGGAATGGAATGGAATGGAATGGAATGCAATGGAATGGAATGGAATGGAATGGAATGGAATCAACACGAGTAGAACGGAATGGAATGGAATGGAATGGAATGGAATGGAATGGAATGGAATGGAATGGAATGGAATCAACCCGAGTAGAACGGAATGGAATGGAATGGAAAGGAATGGAATGGAATGGAATGGAATGGAATGGAATGGAATGGAATGGAATTCTATGGAATGGAACGGAATGGAATGGAATGGAATGGAATGGAATGGAATGGAATGGAGTGGAATGGAATGGAATGGAATAGAATGGAATGGAATGGAATGGAATGGAATTCAATGGAATGGAATGGAATGGAATGGAATCAACCCGAGTAGAACGGAATGGAATGGAATGGAATGGAATGGAATGGAATCGAATGGAATGGAACGGAATGGAATGGAATGGAATGGAATGGAATGGAATTCAATGGAATAGAATGGAATGGAATGAAATGGAATGGAATCAACCCGAGTAGAATGGAATGGATTGTAATGGAATCGAAAGGAATGGAATGGAATGGAATGGAATGGAATGGAATCGAATGGAATGGAATGGAATGGAATGGAATGTAATGGAATGGAAAGGAATGGAATGGAATGGAATGGAATGGAATGGAATCAACCCGAGTAGATTGGAATGGATGGGAATGGAATGAAATGGAATGGAATGGAATTCAATGGAAAAAATGAAATGGAATGGAATGGAATGGAATGTAATGAAATGGAATCGAATGGAATTGAATGGAATCGAATGGAATGGAGTGGAATAGAATGGAATCAACCCGAGTAGAATGGAATGGAATGGAACGGAACGGAATGGAACGGAACGGAACGGAACGGAACGGAATGGAATGGAGTGAAATGGAATGGAATCGAATGGAATCGAAAGGAACCGAATGGAATGGAATGGAAGGGAATGGAATGGAATTTAATGGAATGGAATGGAATGGAATCAACCCGAGTAGAATGGAATGGATTGGAATGGAATGGAATGGAATCGAATGCAATGCAACGGAAAAGAATGGAATGGAATGGAATGGAATGGACCCGAGTAGAACGGAGTGTAATGTAATGTAATGGAATGGAATGGAATGGAATGAACCCGAGTAGAACGGAATGGAATGGAAAGGAATGGAATGGAATGAAATGGAATGGAATCGAAAGGAATGGAATGGAATGGAATGGAATGGAATGGAATGGAATGGAATTTAATCGAATGGAATCAAATGGAATGGAATAGAACGGAATGGAATCCAATGGAACAGAAAGGAATGGAATGGAATGGAATGGAATGGAATGGAATGGAATGGAATGGAATGGAATCGAATGGATTGGAATGGAATGGAATGGAATGGAATGGAATGGAATGGAATGGAATGGAATCAACCCGAGTAGAATGGAATGGATTGGAATGGAATGGAATGGAATGGAATGGAATTCAATGGAATAGAATGAAATGGAATGGAATGGAATGGAATGGAATGGAATGGAATGGAATGGAATGGAATGGTATGGAATGGAATGGAATCAACCCGAGTAGAATGGAATGGATTGGAATGGAATGGAATGGAATGGAATGGAATGGAATGGAATGGAATCAACCCTAGTAGAAAGTAATGGATTGGAATGGAATGGAATGGAATGGAATGGAATGGAATGGAATCGAATGGAATCGAATGGAATCGAATGGAATGGAATGGAATGGAATGGAATGGAATGGAATCATCCCGAATAGAACGGAATGGAATGGAATGGAATGGAATGGAATGGAATGGAATGGAATGCAATGGAATGGAATGGAATGGAATGGAATGGAATCGAATGGAATTGAATGTAATCGAATGGAATGGAATGGAATAGAATGTAATCAACCCGAGTAGAAAGGAATGGAATGGAATGGAATGGAATGGAATGGAATGGAAAGGAATGGAATGGAATTGAGTGGAATGGAATGGAATCGAATGGAATGGAATGGAATGGAATGGAATGGAATGGAATGGAATGGAATGGAATCAACACGAGTAGAATGGAATGGATTGGAATGGAATGGAATGGAATGGAATGGAAAGGAATGGAATGGAATTGAGTGGAATGGAATGGAATGGAATGGAATGGAATGGAATGGAATGGAATGCAATGGAATGGAATGGAATGGAATGGAATGGAATCGAATGGAATTGAATGGAATCGAATGGAATGGAATGGAATAGAATGTAATCAACCCGAGTAGAAAGGAATGGAATGGAATGGAATGGAATGGAATGGAATGGAATGGAAAGGAATGGAATGGAATTGAGTGGAATGGAATGGAATCGAATGGAATGGAATGGAATGGAATGGAATGGAATGGAATGGAATCAACACGAGTAGAATGGAATGGAATGGAATGGAATGGAACGGAATTCAATGGAATTGAATGGAATGGAATGGAATCAACCCGAGTAGAACGGAATGGAATGGAATGGAAAGGAATGCAATGGAAAGGAATGGAATGGAATGGAATGGAATTCTATGGAATGGAACGGAATGGTATGGAATGGAATGCAATGGAATGGAATGGAATGGAATGGAATGGAATGGAATGGAATGGAATGGAATGGAATGGAATGGAATGGAATGGAATGGAATGGAATCAACTCGAGTAGAAAGGAATGGAATGGAATGGAATGGAATGGAATGGAATGGAATGGAATGGAATGCAATGAAATGGAATGGAATCGAATGGAATCGAATGGAATGGACTGGAATGAAATGGAATGGAATGGAATGGAATGGAATGGAATGGAATGGAATGGAATCAACCCGAGTAGAATGGAATGGATTGGAATGGAATGGAATGGAATGGAATCGAATGGAATGGAATGGAATCGAATGGAATGGAAAGGAATGGAATGGACGCGAGAAGAACGGAATGGAATGGAATGGAAAGGAATGGAATGGAATGGATTGGAATGGAATGGAATGAACCCGAGTAGAACGGAATGGAATGGAATGAAATGGAATGGAATGAAATGGAATGGAATTTAATGGAATGGAATGGAAAGGAATGGAATGGAATGGAATCAACCCGAGTAGAATGGAATGGGTAGGAATGGAATGGAATGGAATGGAATGTAATGGAATGGAATGGAATCGAATGGAAACGAATGGAATAGAACGGAATGGAGTGGAATAGAATGGAATCAACCCGAATAGAACGGAACGGAACGGAACGGAACGGAACGGAACGGAATGGAATGGAGTGAAATGGAATGGAATCAAATGGAATCGAATGGAACCGAATGGAATGGAATGGAAGGGAATGGAATGCAATGGAATGGAATGGAATGGAATGGAATCAACCCGAGTAGAATGGAATGGATTGGAATGGAATGGAATGGAATGGAATGGAATGGAATTCTATGGAATGGAATTCAATGGAATAGAATGGAATGGAATGGAATGGAATGGAATGAACCCGAGTAGAACGGAATGGAATGGAATGGAATGGAATGGAATGGAATGGAATGGAATGGAATGGAATGGAATGGAATGGAATGGAATCGAATGGAACCGAATGGAATGGAGTGGAATAGAATGGAATCAACCCGAGTAGAATGGAATGGAATGGAACGGAACGGAACGGAACGGAACGGAACGGAATGGAATGGACTGGAATGGAATGGAATCAACCCTAGTAGAATGTAATGGATTGGAATGGAATGGAATGGAATGGAATGGAATGGAATCGAATGGAATCGAATGGAATGGAGTGGAATAGAATGGAATCAACCCGAATAGAACGGAACGGAACGGAACGGAACGGAATGGAATGGAGTGAAATGGAATGGAATCGAATGGAATCGAAAGGAACCGAATGGAATGGAATGGAAGGGAATGGAATGGAATTGAATGGAATGGAATGGATTGGAATCAACCCGAGTAGAATGGAATGGATTGGAATGGAATGGAATGGAATCAAATGCAATGCAATGGAATGGAATGGACCCGAGTAGAACGGAATGGAATGGAATGGAATGGAATGGAATGGAATGGAATGCAATGAACCGGAGTAGAACGGAATGGAATGGAATGGAATGGAATGGAATGGAATGGAATCGAAAGGAATGGAATGGAATGGAATGGAATGGAATGGAATGGAATGGACTGGAATGGAATGGAATCAAACCTAGTAGAATGTAATGGATTGGAATGGAATGGAATGGAATGGAATGGAATGGAATCGAATGGAATCGAATGGAATCGAATGGAATGGAATGGAATTGAATGGAGCCGAATGGAATGGAATGGAACGGAATGGAATGGAATGGACTGGAATGGAATGGAATCAAACCTAGTAGAATGTAATGGATTGGAATGGAATGGAATGGAATGGAATGGAATGGAATGGAATCGAATGGAATCGAATGGAATCGAATGGAATGGAATGGAATTGAATGGAATGGAATGGAATTAACCCGAGTAGAACGGAATGGAATGGAATGGAATGGAATGGAATCGAATGGAATCGAATGGAATCGAATGGAATGGAATGGAATGGAATGGAATGGAATGGAATCAACCCGAGTAGAAGGGAATGGAATGGAATGGAATGGAATGGAATGGAATGGAATGGAATTCAATGGAATGGAATGGAATGGAATGGAATGGAATGGAATGGAATGGAATCGAATGGAATTGAATGGAATCGAATGGAATGGAATGGAATAGAATGTAATCAACCCGAGTAGAACGGAATGGAATGGAATGGAATGGAATGGAATGGAATGGAATCGAATGGAATCGAATGGAATGGAATGGAAAGGAATGGAATGGAATGGAATCAACCCGAGTAGAAGGGAATGGAATGGAATGGAATGGAATGGAATGGAATGGAATGGAATGGAATGGAATGGAATGGAATGGAATGGAATTCAATGGAATGGAATGGAATGGAATGGAATGGAATGGAATGGAATCGAATGGAATGGAATGGAATGGAATCGAATGGAATTGAATGGAATCGAATGGAATGGAATGGAATAGAATGTAATCAACCCGAGTAGAACGGAATGGAATGGAATGGAATGGAATGGAATGGAATGGAATGGAATGGAATGGAATGGAATGGAATGGAATGGAATGGAATTGAGTGGAATGGAATGGAATGGAATCAACCCGAGTAGAATGGAATGGATTGGAATGGAATGGAATGGAATGGAATCGAATGGAATGGAATGGAATCGAATGGAATGGAAAGGAATGGAATGGACGCGAGAAGAACGGAATGGAATGGAATGGAAAGGAATGGAATGGAATGGATTGGAATGGAATGGAATGAACCCGAGTAGAACGGAATGGAATGGAATGAAATGGAATGGAATGAAATGGAATGGAATTTAATGGAATGGAATGGAAAGGAATGGAATGGAATGGAATCAACCCGAGTAGAATGGAATGGGTAGGAATGGAATGGAATGGAATGGATTGTAATGGAATGGAATGGAATCGAATGGAAACGAATGGAATAGAACGGAATGGAGTGGAATAGAATGGAATCAACCCGAATAGAACGGAACGGAACGGAACGGAACGGAACGGAACGGAATGGAATGGAGTGAAATGGAATGGAATCAAATGGAATAGAATGGAACCGAATGGAATGGAATGGAAGGGAATGGAATGCAATGGAATGGAATGGAATGGAATGGAATCAACCCGAGTAGAATGGAATGGATTGGAATGGAATGGAATGGAATGGAATGGAATGGAATTCTATGGAATGGAATTCAATGGAATAGAATGGAATGGAATGGAATGGAATGGAATGAACCCGAGTAGAACGGAATGGAATGGAATGGAATTGAATGGAATGGAATGGAATGGAATGGAATGGAATGGAATGGAATGGAATCGAATGGAACCGAATGGAATGGAGTGGAATAGAATGGAATCAACCCGAGTAGAATGGAATGGAATGGAACGGAACGGAACGGAACGGAACGGAACGGAATGGAATGGACTGGAATGGAATGGAATCAACCCTAGTAGAATGTAATGGATTGGAATGGAATGGAATGGAATGGAATGGAATGGAATCGAATGGAATCGAATGGAATGGAGTGGAATAGAATGGAATCAACCCGAATAGAACGGAACGGAACGGAACGGAACGGAATGGAATGGAGTGAAATGGAATGGAATCGAATGGAATCGAAAGGAACAGAATGGAATGGAATGGAAGGGAATGGAATGGAATTGAATGGAATGGAATGGATTGGAATCAACCCGAGTAGAATGGAATGGATTGGAATGGAATGGAATGGAATCAAATGCAATGCAATGGAATGGAATGGACCCGAGTAGAACGGAATGGAATGGAATGGAATGGAATGGAATGGAATGGAATGCAATGAACCGGAGTAGAACGGAATGGAATGGAATGGAATGGAATGGAATGGAATGGAATCGAAAGGAATGGAATGGAATGGAATGGAATGGAATGGAATGGAATGGAATTTAATCGAATGGAATCGAATGGAATGGAATAGAACGGAATGGAATCGAATGGAACGGAAAGGAATGGAATGGAATGGAATGGAATGGAATGGAATGGAATGGACTGGAATGGAATGGAATCAAACCTAGTAGAATGTAATGGATTGGAATGGAATGGAATGGAATGGAATGGAATGGAATCGAATTTAATCGAATGGAATCGAATGGAATGGAATGGAATTGAATGGAGCCGAATGGAATGGAATGGAACGGAATGGAATGGAATGGACTGGAATGGAATGGAATCAAACCTAGTAGAATGTAATGGATTGGAATGGAATGGAATGGAATGGAATGGAATGGAATGGAATCGAATGGAATCGAATGGAATCGAATGGAATGGAATGGAATTGAATGGAATGGAATGGAATTAACCCGAGTAGAACGGAATGGAATGGAATGGAATGGAATGGAATCGAATGGAATCGAATGGAATCGAATGGAATGGAATGGAATGGAATGGAATGGAATGGAATCAACCCGAGTAGAAGGGAATGGAATGGAATGGAATGGAATGGAATGGAATGGAATGGAATTCAATGGAATGGAATGGAATGGAAAGGAATGGAATGGAATGGAATGGAATCGAATGGAATTGAATGGAATCGAATGGAATGGAATGGAATAGAATGTAATCAACCCGAGTAGAACGGAATGGAATGGAATGGAATGGAATGGAATGGAATGGAATGGAATGGAATCGAATGGAATCGAATGGAATGGAATGGAAAGGAATGGAATGGAATGGAATCAACCCGAGTAGAAGGGAATGGAATGGAATGGAATGGAATGGAATGGAATGGAATGGAATGGAATGGAATGGAATGGAATGGAATTCAATGGAATGGAATGGAATGGAATGGAATGGAATGGAATGGAATCGAATGGAATGGAATGGAAAGGAATCGAATGGAATTGAATGGAATCGAATGGAATGGAATGGAATAGAATGTAATCAACCCGAGTAGAACGGAATGGAATGGAATGGAATGGAATGGAATGGAATGGAATGGAATGGAATGGAATGGAATGGAATGGAATTGAGTGGAATGGAATGGAATGGAATGGAATGGAATCGAATGGAATGGAATGGAATGGAATGGAATGGAATGGAATCAACACGAGTAGATCGGAATGGAATGGAATGGAATGGAATGGAATGGAATGGAATGGAATGGAATGGAATGGAATGGAATGGAATGGAATTCTATGGAATGGAATGGAATGGAATGGAATCAACCCGAGTAGAACGGAATGGAATGGAATGGAAAGGAATGGAATGGAATGGAATGGAATGGAATGGAATGGAATGGAATGGAATGGAATTCAATGGAATGGAACGGAATGGAATGGAATGTAATGGAGTGAAATGGAATGGAATCGAATGGAATCGAACGGAACCGAATGGAATGGAAAGAAGGGAACGGAATGGAATGGAATGGAATGGAATGGAATGGAATAAACCCGAGTAGAATGGAATGGATTGGAGTGGAATGGAATGGAATGGAATGGAATGGAATGGAATTCAATAGAATAGAATGGAATGGAATGGAATGGAATGGAATGGAATGGAATGGAATGGAATGGAATCGAATGGAATCGAATGGAATCGAATGGAATGGAGTGGAATAGAATTGAATCAACCCGAATAGAACGGAACGGAACGGAACGGAACGGAATGGAATGGAGTGAAATGGAATGGAATCGAATGGAATCGAAAGGAACCGAATGGAATGGAATGGAAGGGAATGGAATGGAATTGAATGGAATGGAATGGATTGGATTCAACCCGAGTAGAATGGAATGGATTGGAATGGAATGGAATGGAATCAAATGCAATGCAATGGAATGGAATGGAATGGAATGGAATGGAACGGAATGGACCCGAGTAGAACGGAATGGAATGGAATGGAATGGAATGGAATGGAATGGAATGGAATGAACCGGAGTAGAACGGAATGGAATGGAATGGAATGGAATGGAATCGAAAGGAATGGAATGGAATGGAATGGAATGGAATGGAATGGAATGGAATGGAATGGAATTTAATCGAATGGAATCGAATGGAATGGAATGGAACGGAATGGAATCGAATGGAACGGAAAGGAATGGAATGGAATGGAATGGAATGGAATGGAATGGAATGGAATGGAATGGAATCGAATGGATTGTAATGGAATGGAATGGAATGGAATGGAATGGAATGGAATGGAATGGAATCAACACGAGTAGAATGGAATGGATTGGAATGGAATGGAATGGAATGGAATGGAATTCAATGGAATAGAATGAAATGGAATGGAATGGAATGGAATGGAATGGAATGGAATGGAATGGAATGGAATGGAATGGAATCGAATGGAATCGAATGGAATCGAAAGGAATGGAGTGGAAGAGAATGGAATCAACTCGAGTAGAACGGAATGGAATGGAACGGAATGGAACGGAACGGAACGGAATGGAACGGAACGGAATGGAATGGAGTGAAATGGAATGGAATCGAATGGAATCGAATGGAACCGAATGGAATGGAATGGAACGGAATGGAATGGAATGGACTGGAATGGAATGGAATCAACCCTAGTAGAATGTAATGGATTGGAATGGAATGGAATGGAATGGAATGGAATGGAATGGAATGGAATCGAATGGAATGGAATGGAATGGAATTCTATGGAATGGAACGGAATGGAATGGAATGGAATGGAATGGAATGGAATGGAATGGAATGGAATGGAATGGAGAGGAATGGAATGGAATGGAATGGAATGGAATGGAATTCAATGGAATAGAATGGAATGGAATGGAATGGAATGGAATCAACCCGAGTAGAAAGGAATGGAACGGAATGAAATGGAATGGAATGGAATGGAATGGAATGGAATGGAATGGAATGGAATGCAATGAAATGGAATGGAATCGAATGGAATCGAATGGAATGGACTGGAATGAAATGGAATGGAATGGAATGGAATGGAATGGAATGGAATGGAATGGAATGGAATGGAATGGAATGGAATCAACCCGAGTAGAATGGAATGGATTGGAATGGAATGGAATGGAATGGAATCGAATGGAATGGAATGGAATCGAAAGGAATGGAAAGGAATGGAATGGACGCGAGTAGAACGGAATGGAATGGAATGGAATGGAATGGAATGGAATTGAATGGAATGGAATGGAATGGAATGGAATGGAATGGAATGGAATGGAATGAACCCGAGTAGAACGGAATGGAATGGAATGGAATGGAATGGAATGGAATGGAATGGAATGGAATCAACCCGAGTAGAATGGAATGGATAGGAATGGAATGGAATGGAATGGAATGTAATTCAATAGAATGGAATGGAGGGGAATGGAAAGCAATGGAATGGAATGGAATGGAATGGAATGGAATCGAATGGAATCGAATGGAATCGAATGGAATGGAGTGGAATAGAGTGGAATCAACCCGAATAGAACGGAACGGAACAGAACGGAACGGAACGGAACGGAATTTAATGGAGTGAAATGGAATGGAATCAAATGGAGTGGAATGGAACAGAATGGAATGGAATTGAAGGGAAGGGAATGGAATGGAATGGAATGGAATGGAATGGAATGGAATGGAATGGAATGGAATGGAATGGAATGGAATGGAATGGAATGGAATCAACCCGAGTAGAACGGAATGGAATGGAATGGAATTGAATGGAATGGAATGGAATGCATTGGAATGGAATGGAATGGAATGGAATGGAATTCAATGGAATGGAATGGAATGGAATGGAATGGAATTCAATGGAATGTAATCAACCCGCGTAGAACGGAATGGAATGGAATGGAATGGAATGGAATGGAATGGAATGGAATGGAATGGAATGGAATGGAATTGATTCGAATGGAATGGAATGGAATCGAATGGAATGGAATTGTATCGAAAGGAATGGAATGGAATGGAATGCAATGGAATGGAATGGAATGGAATGGAATGGAATGGAATCAACCCGAGTAGAATGGAGTGGATTGGAATGGAATGGAATGGAATGGAATGGAATTCAATGGAATAGAATGAATTGGAATGGAATGGAATTGAAAGGAATGGAATGGAATAGAATGGAATCAGATGGAATGGAGTGGAATGGAATGGAATGGAATAGAATGGAATGGAATGGAATGGAATGGAATGGAATGGAATCGAATGGAATGGAAACAACCCGAGTAGAACGGAATGGAATGGAATGGAATGGAATGGAATGGAATGGAATGGAATGGAATGGAATGGAATGGAATGGAATGGAATTCAATGGAATAGAATGGAATGGAATGGAATAGAATGGAATGGAATTGAATTGAATCGAATGGAATGGAATGGAATGGAATGGAATGGAATGGAATGGAATTCAATGGAATATAATGGAATTGAATGTAATGGAATGGAATGGAATGGAATGGAATGGAATGGATTGGAATGGAATCAACACGAGTAGAACGGAATGGAAAGGAATGGTATGGAATGGAATGGAATGGAATCGAATGGAATGGAACGGAATGGAATGGAATGGAATGGAATGGAATGGAATGGAATGGAATTCAATGGAATAGAATGGAATGGAATGAAATGGAATGGAATCAACCCGACAAGAATGGAATGGATTGTAATGGAATGGAATGGAATGGAATGGAATGGAATGGAATGGAATGGAATGGAATCGAATGGAATGGAATGGAATGGAATGGAATGGAATGGAATGGAATGGAATGGAAAGGAATGGAATGGAATGGAATGGAATGGAATGGAATCAACCCGAGTAGAACGGAACGGAATGGAATCGAATGGAATCGAATGGAATGCAATGGAGTGGAATGGAATGGAATGGAATGGAATGGAATGGAATGGAATGGAATGGAATGGAATCGAATGGAATGGAATGGAATGGAATGGAATGGAATGGAATGGAATGGAATGGAATGGAATCGAATGGAGTGGAATGGAATGGAATGGAATCAACCCGAGTAGATTGGAATGGATTGGAATGGAATGGAATGGAATGGAATGGAATTCAATGGAAAAAATGAAATGGAATGGAATGGAATGGAATGGAATGGAATGGAATCGAATGGAATCGAATGGAATGGAATGGAATGGAATGGAATGGAATGGAATCGAATGGAATGGAATGGAATGCAATAGAATCGAATGGAATGGAATGGAATGGAATGGAATGGAATGGAATCGAATGGAATGGAATGGAATGGAATCAACCCGAGAAGATTGGAATGGATTGGAATGGAATGGAATGGAATGGAATGGAATGGAATTCAATGGAAAAAATGAAATGGAATGGAATGGAATGGAATGGAATGGAATGGAATGGAATCGAATGGAATCGAATGAAATCGAATGGAATGGAGTGGAATAGAATGGAATCAACCCGAGTAGAACGGAATGGAATGGAACGGAACGGAACGGAACGGAACGGAACATAACGGAACGGAACCGAATGGAATGGAGTGAAATGAAATGGAATCGAATGGAATCGAATGGCACCGAATGGAATGGAAAGAAGGGAATGGAATGGAATGGAATGGAATGGAATGGAATGGAATCAACCCGAGTAGAATGGAATGGATTGGAATGGAATGGAATGGAATGGAATGGAATGGAATTGAATAGAATAGAATGGAATGGAATGGAATGGAATGGAATGGAATGGAATGGAATCGAATGGAATCAAATGGAACCGAATGGAATGGAATGGAAGGGAATGGAATGGAATGGAATGGAATGGAATGGAATCAACCCGAGTACAATGGAATGGATTGGAATGTAATGGAATATAATGTAATGGAATGGAATGGAATCGAATGGAATCGAATGGAATGGAATGGAATGGAATGGAATGGAATGGAATGGAATGGAATGGAATCAACCCGAGTAGAACGGAATGGAATGGAATGGAATGGAATGGAATGGAATGGAATGGAATGGAATGGAATGGAATGGAATTCTATGGAATGGAATGGAATGGAATGGAATGGAATGGAATCAACCCGAGTAGAACGGAATGGAATGGAATGGAATGGAATGGAATGGAATGGAATTTAATGGAATGGAATGGAAAGGAATGGAATGGAATGGAATCAACCCGAGTAGAATGGAATTGGTAGGAATGGAATGGAATGGAATGGAACGTAATTCAATAGAATAGAATGGAAGGGAATGGAAAGGAATGGAATGGAATGTAATGGAATGGAATGGAATCGAATGGAAACGAATGGAATAGAACGGAATGGAGTGGAATAGAATGGAATAAACCCGAATAGAACGGAACGGAACGGAACGGAAAGGAACGGAATGGAATGGAGTGAAATGGAATGGAATCAAATGGAATCGAATGGAACCGAATGGAATGGAATGGAAGGGAATGGAATGCAATGGAATGGAATGGAATGGAATGGAATCAACCCGAGTAGAATGGAATGGACTGGAATGGAATGGAATGGAATGGAATGGAATGGAATGGAATGGAATTGAATGGAATGGAATGGAATGGAATCAACCCGAATAGAATGGAATGGAATGGAATGGAATGGAATGGAATGGAATGGAATGGAATGGAATGGAATGGAATTCTATTGAATGGAATTCAATGGAATAGAATGGAATGGAATGGAATGGAATGGAATGGAATGAACCCGAGTAGAACGGAATGGAATGGAATGGAATTGAATTGAATGGAATGGAATGGAATGGAATGGAATGGAATCGAATGGAATCGAATGGAATGGAATGGAATGGAATGGAATGGAATGGAATCGAATGGAATGGAATGGAATGGAATCGAATCGAACGGAATGAAATGGAATGGAATGGAATGGAATGGAATGGAATGGAATGGAATGGAATGGAATCAACCCGAGTAGATTGGAATGGATTGGAATGGAATGAAATGGAATGGAATGGAATTCAATGGAAAAAATGAAATGGAATGGAATGGAATGGAATGGAATGGAATGGAATGGAATAGGATCGAATGGAATCGAATGGAATCGAATGGAATGGAGTGGAAAAGAATGGAATCAACCCGAGTAGAATGGAATGGAATGGAACGGAAAGGAACGGAACGGAACGGAACGGAACGGAACGGAATGGAGTGAAATGGAATGGAATCGAATGGAATCGAACGGAACCGAATGGAATGGAAAGAAGGGAACGGAATGGAATGGAATGGAATGGAATGGAATGGAATGGAATGGAATTCAATACAATAGAATGGAATGGAATGGAATGGAATGGAATGGAATGGAATGGAATCGAATGGAATCGAATGGAATCGAATGGAATGGAGAGGAATAGAATGGAATCAACCCGAATAGAACGGAACGGAACGGAACGGAACGGAACGGAATGGAATGGAGTGAAATGGAATGGAATCGAATGGAATCGAAAGGAACCGAATGGAATGGAATGGAAGGGAATGGAATGGAATTGAATGGAATGGAATGGATTGGAATAAACCCGAGTAGAATGGAATGGATTGGAATGGAATGGAATGGAATCAAATGCAATGCAATGGAATGGAATGGAATGGAATGGAATGGAACGGAATGGACCCGAGTAGAACGGAATGGAATGGAATGGAATGGAATGGAATGGAATGAACCGGAGTAGAACGGAATGGAATGGAATGGAATGGAATGGAATGGAATGGAATCGAAAGGAATGGAATGGAATGGAATGGAATGGAATGGAATGGAATGGAATGGAATGGAATTTTATCGAATGGAATCGAATGGAATGGAATGGAACGGAATGGAATCGAATGGAAAGGAAAGGAATGGAATGGAATGGAATGGAATGGAATGGAATGGAATGGAATGGAATGGAATGGAATGGAATCGAATGGATTGGAATGGAATGGAATGGAATGGAATGGAATGGAATGGAATGGAATGGAATGGAATGGAATGGAATGGAATCAACACAAGTAGAATGGAATGGATTGGAATGGAATGGAATGGAATGGAATGGAATTCAATGGAATAGAATGAAATGGAATGGAATGGAATGGAATGGAATCGAATGGAATAGAATGGAGTCGAATGGAATGGAGTGGAAGAGAATGGAATCAACTCGAGTAGAACGGAATGGAATGGAACGGAATGGAACGGAACGGAACGGAATGGAACGGAACGGAATGGAATGGAGTGAAATGGAATGGAATCGAATGGAATCGAATGGAACCGAATGGAATGGAATGGAACGGAATGGAATGGAATGGACTGGAATGGAATGGAATCAACCCTAGTAGAATGTAATGGATTGGAATGGAATGGAATGGAATGGAATGGAATGGAATCGAATGGAATCGAATGGAATGGAATGGAATGGAATGGAATGGAATGGAATGGAATGGAATGGAATGGAATCAACCCGAGTAGAAGGGAATGGAATGGAATGGAATGGAATGGAATGGAATGGAATGGAATGGAATGGAATGGAATGGAATTCAATGGAATGGAATGGAATGGAATGGAATGGAATGGAATCGAATGGAATTGAATGGAATCGAATGGAATGGAATGGAATAGAATGTAATCATCCCGAGTAGAAGGGAATGGAATGGAATGGAATGGAATGGAATTGAGTAGAATGGAATGGAATGGAAAGGAATGGAATCGAATGGAATGGAATGGAATGGAATGGAATGGAATGGAATCAACACGAGTAGAACGGAATGGAATGGAATGGAATGGAATGGAATGGAATGGAATGGAATGGAATGGAATGGAATGGAATTCTATGGAATGGAATGGAATGGAATGGAATCAACCCGAGTAGAACGGAATGGAATGGAATGGAAAGGAATGGAATGGAATGGAATGGAATGGAATGGAATGGAATGGAATGGAATTCAATGGAATGGAACGGAATGAATGGAATGGAATGGAATGGAATGGAATGGAATGGAATGGAATTGAATGGAGTGGAATGGAATGGAATGGAATGGAATGGAATGGAATTCAATGGAATAGAATGGAATGGAATGGAATGGAATGGAATCAACCCGAGTAGAAAGGAATGGAACGGAATGAAATGGAATGGAATGGAATGGAATGGAATGGAATGGAATGGAATGCAATGAAATGGAATGGAATCGAATGGAATCGAATGGAATGGACTGGAATGAAATGGAATGGAATGGAATGGAATGGAATGGAATGGAATGGAATGGAATCAACCCGAGTAGAATGGAATGGATTGGAATGGAATGGAATGGAATGGAATCGAATGGAATGGAATGGAATCGAAAGGAATGGAAAGGAATGGAATGGACGCGAGTAGAACGGAATGGAATGGAATGGAATGGAATGGAATGGAATGGAATGGAATGGAATGGATAGGAATGGAATGGAATGGAATGGAATGTAATTCAATAGAATGGAATGGAGGGGAATGGAAAGGAATGGAATGGAATGGAATGGAATGGAATGGAATGGAATCGAATGGAATCGAATGGAATCGAATGGAATGGAGTGGAATAGAGTGGAATCAACCCGAATAGAACGGAACGGAACGGAACGGAACGGAACGGAACGGAACGGAATTTAATGGAGTGGAATGGAATGGAATCAAATGGAGTGGAATGGAACAGAATGGAATGGAATGGAAGGGAATGGAATGGAATGGAATGGAAGGGAATGGAATTGAATGGAATCAACCCGAGTAGAACAGAATGGAATGGAATGGAATGGAATGGAATGGAATGGAATGGAATGCATTGGAATGGAATGGAATGGAATGGAATGGAATACAATGGAATGGAATGGAATGGAATTGAATGGAATTGAATGGAATGGAATCAACCCGAGTAGAACGGAATGGAATGGAATGGAATGGAATCGAATGGAATGGAATGGAATGGAATTGATTCGAATGGAATGGAATGGAATGGAATGGAATGGAATGGTATCGAAAGGAGTGAAATGGAATGGAATTCAATGGAATGGAATGGAATGGAATGGAATGGAATGGAATGGAATGGAATGGAATCAACCCGAGTAGAATGCAGTGGATTGGAATGGAATGGAATGGAATGGAATGGAATTCAATGGAATATAATGAAATGGAATGGAATGGAATTGAAAGGAATGTAAAGAATAGAATGGAATCAGATGGAATGGAGTGGAATGGAATGGAATGGAATGGAATGGAATCGAATGGAATGGAATGGAATGGAATGGAATCGAATGGAATGGAATGGAATGGAATCAACCCGAGTAGAACGGAATGGAATGGAATGGAATGGAATGGAATGGAATGAATGGAATGGAATGGAATGGAATGGAATGAATGGAATGGAATGGAATGGAATGGAATGGAATTCTATGGAATAGAATGGAATGGAATGGAATAGAATGGAATGGAATGGAATTGAATCGAATGGAATGGAATGGAATGGAATGGAATGGAATGGAATGGAATGGAATGGAATTCAATGGAATATAATGGAATGGAATGGAATGGAATTTAATGGAATGGAATGGAATGGATTGGAATGGAGTCAACACGAGTAGAACGGAATGGAAAGGAATGGAATGGAATGGAATGGAATGGAATGGAATGGAATGGAATGTAATGGAATGGAATGGAATCGAATGGAATCGAATGGAATCGAATGGAATGGAATGGAATGGAATGGAATCGAATGGAATGGAACGCAATGGAATGGAATGGAATGGAATGGAATGGAATGGAATGGAATGGAATGGAATGGAATTCTATGGAATAGAATTGAATGGAATGAAATGGAATGGAATCAACCCGACAAGAATGGAATGGATTGTAATGGAATGGAATGGAATGGAATGGAATGGAATGGAATGGAATGGAATGGAATGGAATGGAATGGAATCGAATGGAATGGAATGGAATGGAATGGAATGGAATGGAATGGAATGGAATGGAATGGAATGGAATGGAATCAACCCGAGTAGAACGGAATGGAATGGAATCGAATGGAATCGAATGGAATGCAATGGAATGGAATGGAATGGAATGGAATCGAATGGAATGGAATGGAATGGAATGGAATCGAATGGAATGGAATGGAATGGAATGGAATGGAATCAACCCGAGTAGACTGGAATGGATTGGAATGGAATGGAATGGAATGGAATGGAATTCAATGGAAAAAATGAAATGGAATGGAATGGAATGGAATGGAATGGAATGGAATGGAATGCAATAGAATCGAATGGAATGGAATGGAATGGAATGGAATGGAATGGAATGGAATCGAATGGAATGGAATGGAATGGAATCAACCCGAGAAGATTGGAATGGATTGGAATGGAGTGGAATGGAATGGAATGGAATGGAATTCAATGGAAAAAATGAAATGGAATGGAATGGAATGGAATGGAATGGAATGGAATGGAATCGAATGGAATCGAATGAAATCGAATGGAATGGAGTGGAATAGAATGGAATCAACCCGAGTAGAACGGAATGGAATGGAACGGAACGGAACGGAACGGAACGGAACGGAACGGAACCGAATGGAATGGAGTGAAATGGAATGGAATCGAATGGAATCGAACGGCACCGAATGGAATGGAAAGAAGGGAATGGAATGGAATGGAATGGAATGGAATGGAATGGAATCAACCCGAGTAGAATGGAATGGATTGGAATGGAATGGAATGGAATGGAATGGAATTCAATGGAATAGAATGAAATGGAATGGAATGGAATAGAATGGAATGGAATGGAATAGAATGGAATCGGATGGAATGGAGTGGAATGGAATGGAATGGAATGGAATGGAATGGAATGGAATGGAATGGAATCGAATGGAATGGAATGGAATGGAATGGAATCGAATGGAATGGAATGGAATGGAATGGAATGGAATCAACCCGAGTAGAACGGAATGGAATGGAATGGAATGGAATGGAATGGAATGGAATGGAATGGAATGGAATGGAATGGAATGGAATTCTATGGAATAGAATGGAATGGAATGGAATAGAATGGAGTGGAATGGAATTGAATCGAATGGAATGGAATGGAATGGAATGCAATGGAAGGGAATGGAATGGAATCAACCCGAGTAGAACGGAATGGATTGGAATGGAAAGGAATGGAATGGAATGGAATGGAATGAATGGAATGGAATGGAATGGAATGGAATCGAATGGAATCGAATGGAATCGAATGGAATGGAACGGAATGGAATGGAATGGAATGGAATGGAATGGAATGGAATGGAATGGAATCGAATGGAATGGAATGGAATGGAATGGAATGGAATGGAATGGAATGGAATTGAATGGAATGGAATGGGGTGGAATGGAATGGAATCAACCCGAGTAGAACGGAATGGAATGGAATGGAATGGAATGGAATGGAATGGAATGGAATGGAATGGAATGGAATGGAATGGAATTCAATGGAATATAATGGAATGGAATGGAATGGAATGGATTGGAATGGAATCAACACGAGTAGAACGGAATGGAATGGAATGGAAAGGAATGGAATGGAATGGAATGGAATTGAATGTAATGGAATGTTATGTAATGGAATGGAATCGAATGGAATCGAATGGAATCGAATGGAATGGAATGGAATGTAATGGAATGGAATGGAATGGAATGGAATGGAACGGAACGGAATGGAATGGAATGGAATGGAATGGAATGGAATGGAATGGAATGGAATTCAATGGAATAGAATGGAATGGAATGAAATGGAATGGAATCAACCCGAGAAGAATTGAATGGATTGTAATGGAATGGAATGGAATGGAATGGAATGGAATGGAATGGAATGGAATGGAATGGAATGGAATGGAATGGAATCAACCCGAGTAGAACGGAATGGAATGGAACGGAACGGAACGGAACGGAACGGAACGGAATGGAACGGAACCGAATGGAATGGAGTGAAATGGAATGGAATCGAATGGAATCGAATGGCACCGAATGGAATGGAAAGAAGGGAATGGAATGGAATGGAATGGAATGGAATGGAATGGAATCAACCCGAGTAGAATGGAATGGATTGGAATGGAATGGAATGGAATGGAATGGAATTCAATAGAATAGAATGGAATGGAATGGAATGGAATGGAATGGAATCGAATGGAATCGAATGGAATCGAATGGAATGGAGTGGAATAGAATGGAATCAACCTGAATAGAACGGAAAGGAACGGAACGGAACGGAATGGAATTGAGTGAAATGGAATGGAATCAAATGGAATCGAAAGGAACCGAATGGAATGGAATGGAAGGGAATGGAATGGAATGGAATGGAATGGAATGGAATCAACCAGAGTAGAATGGAATGGATTGGAATGGAATGGAATGGAATGGAATGGAATGGAATAGAATGGAATGGAATGGAATGGAATGGAATGGAATGGAATGGAATGGAATGGAATGGAATGGAATGGAATGGAATGGAATGGAATTCAATGGAATGGAATGGAATGGAATGGAATGGAATGAACCCGAGTTGAACGGAATGCAATGGAATGGGATGGAATGGAATGGAATGGAATGCAATGGAATGGAATGGAATGGAATGGAATTGATTCGAATGGAATGGAATGAAATGGAATGGAATGGAATGGTATCGAAAGGAATGGAATGGAATGGAATGCAATGGAATGGAATGGAATGGAATGGAATGGAATGGAATGGAATGGAATGGAATCAACCCGAGTAGAATGGAGTGGATTGGAATGGAATGGAATGGAATGGAATGGAATTCAATGGAATAGAATGAAATGGAATGGAATGGAATAGAATGGAATGGAATGGAATAGAATGGAATCGGATGGAATGGAGTGGAATGGAATGGAATGGAATGGAATGGAATGGAATCGAATGGAATGGAATGGAATGGAATCGAATGGAATGGAATGGAATGGAATGGAATGGAATCAACCCGAGTAGAACGGAATGGAATGGAATGGAATGGAATGGAATGGAATGGAATGGAATGGAATGGAATGGAATGGAATTCTATGGAATAGAATGGAATGGAATGGAATAGAATGGAGTGGAATGGAATTGAATCGAATGGAATGGAATGGAATGGAATGCAATGGAAGGGAATGGAATCAACCCGAGAAGATTGGAATGGATTGGAATGGAGTGGAATGGAATGGAATGGAATGGAATTCAATGGAAAAAATGAAATGGAATGGAATGGAATGGAATGGAATGGAATGGAATCGAATGGAATCGAATGAAATCGAATGGAATGGAGTGGAATAGAATGGAATCAACCCGAGTAGAACGGAATGGAATGGAACGGAACGGAACGGAACGGAACGGAACGGAACGGAACCGAATGGAATGGAGTGAAATGGAATGGAATCGAATGGAATCGAATGGCACCGAATGGAATGGAAAGAAAGGAATGGAATGGAATGGAATGGAATGGAATGGAATGGAATCAACCCGAGTAGAATGGAATGGATTGGAATGGAATGGAATGGAATGGAATGGAATTCAAAAGAATAGAATGGAATGGAATGGAATGGAATGGAATGGAATCGAATGGAATCGAATGGAATCGAATGGAATGGAGTGGAATAGAATGGAATCAACCTGAATAGAACGGAAAGGAACGGAACGGAACGGAATGGAATTGAGTGAAATGGAATGGAATCGAATGGAATCGAAAGGAACCGAATGGAATGGAATGGAATGGAATGGAATGGAATGGAATGGAATGGAATGGAATCAACCAGAGTAGAATGGAATGGATTGGAATGGAATGGAATGGAACGGAATGGAATGGAATAGAATGGAATGGAATGGAATGGAATGGAATGGAATGGAATGGAATGGAATGGAATGGAATGGAATGGAATTCAATGGAATGGAATGGAATGGAATGGAATGGAATGAACCCGAGTTGAACGGAATGCAATGGAATGGGATGGAATGGAATGGAATGGAATGGAATGGAATGGAATGGAATGGAATGGAATGGAATGGAATGGATAGGAATGGAATGGAATGGAATGGAATGTAATTCAATAGAATGGAATGGAGGGGAATGGAAAGGAATGGAATGGAATGGAATGGAATGGAATGGAATCGAATGGAATCGAATGGAATCGAATGGAATGGAGTGGAATAGAGTGGAATCAACCCGAATAGAACGGAACGGAACGGAACGGTACGGTACGGAACGGAACGGAATTTAATGGAGTGGAATGGAATGGAATCAAATGGAGTGGAATGGAACAGAATGGAATGGAATGGAAGGGAATGGAATGGAATGGAATGGAAGGGAATGGAATTGAATGGAATCAACCCGAGTAGAACAGAATGGAATGGAATGGAATGGAATGGAATGCATTGGAATGGAATGGAATGGAATGGAATGGAATACAATGGAATGGAATGGAATGGAATGGAATGGAATGGAATTGAATGGAATGGAATCAACCCGAGTAGAACGGAATGGAATGGAATGGAATGGAATCGAATGGAATGGAATGGAATGGAATTGATTCGAATGGAATGGAATGGAATGGAATGGAATGGAATGGTATCGAAAGGAGTGAAATGGAATGGAATGCAATGGAATGGAATGGAATGGAATGGAATGGAATGGAATGGAATGGAATGGAATCAACCCGAGTAGAATGGAGTGGATTGGAATGGAATGGAATGGAATGGAATGGAATTCAATGGAATATAATGAAATGGAATGGAATGGAATTGAAAGGAATGTAAAGAATAGAATGGAATCAGATGGAATGGAGTGGAATGGAATGGAATGGAATGGAATGGAATCGAATGGAATGGAATGGAATGGAATGGAATCGAATGGAATGGAATGGAATGGAATCAACCCGAGTAGAACGGAATGGAATGGAATGGAATGGAATGGAATGGAATGAATGGAATGGAATGGAATGGAATGGAATGAATGGAATGGAATGGAATGGAATGGAATCGAATGGAATTCAATGGAATAGAATGGAATGGAATGGAATAGAATGGAATGGAATGGAATTGAATCGAATGGAATGGAATGGAATGGAATGGAATGGAATGGAATGGAATGGAATGGAATGGAATGGAATGGAATGGAATGGAATGGAATGGAATGGAATTCAATGGAATATAATGGAATGGAATGGAATGGAATTTAATGGAATGGAATGGAATGGATTGGAATGGAGTCAACACGAGTAGAACGGAATGGAAAGGAATGGAATGGAATGGAATGGAATGGAATGGAATGTAATGGAATGGAATGGAATCGAATGGAATCGAATGGAATCGAATGGAATGGAATGGAATGGAATGGAATCGAATGGAATGGAACGCAATGGAATGGAATGGAATGGAATGGAATGGAATGGAATGGAATGGAATGGAATTCTATGGAATAGAATGGAATGGAATGAAATGGAATGGAATCAACCCGACAAGAATGGAATGGATTGTAATGGAATGGAATGGAATGGAATGGAATGGAATGGAATGGAATGGAATGGAATGGAATGGAATGGAATGGAATCGAATGGAATGGAATGGAATGGAATGGAATGGAATGGAATGGAATGGAATGGAATCAACCCGAGTAGAACGGAATGGAATGGAATCGAATGGAATCGAATGGAATGCAATGGAATGGAATGGAATGGAATGGAATCGAATGGAATGGAATGGAATGGAATGGAATCGAATGGAATGGAATGGAATGGAATGGAATGGAATCAACCCGAGTAGACTGGAATGGATTGGAATGGAATGGAATGGAATGGAATGGAATTCAATGGAAAAAATGAAATGGAATGGAATGGAATGGAATGGAATGGAATGGAATGGAATGCAATAGAATCGAATGGAATGGAATGGAATGGAATGGAATGGAATGGAATGGAATGGAATCGAATGGAATGGAATGGAATGGAATCAACCCGAGAAGATTGGAATGGATTGGAATGGAGTGGAATGGAATGGAATGGAATGGAATTCAATGGAAAAAATGAAATGGAATGGAATGGAATGGAATGGAATGGAATGGAATCGAATGGAATCGAATGAAATCGAATGGAATGGAGTGGAATAGAATGGAATCAACCCGAGTAGAACGGAATGGAATGGAACGGAACGGAACGGAACGGAACGGAACGGAACGGAACCGAATGGAATGGAGTGAAATGGAATGGAATCGAATGGAATCGAATGGCACCGAATGGAATGGAAAGAAGGGAATGGAATGGAATGGAATGGAATGGAATGGAATGGAATCAACCCGAGTAGAATGGAATGGATTGGAATGGAATGGAATGGAATGGAATGGAATTCAATAGAATAGAATGGAATGGAATGGAATGGAATGGAATGGAATCGAATGGAATCGAATGGAATCGAATGGAATGGAGTGGAATAGAATGGAATCAACCTGAATAGAACGGAAAGGAACGGAACGTAACGGAATGGAATTGAGTGAAATGGAATGGAATCGAATGGAATCGAAAGGAACCGAATGGAATGGAATGGAAGGGAATGGAATGGAATGGAATGGAATGGAATGGAATGGAATCAACCAGAGTAGAATGGAATGGATTGGAATGGAATGGAATGGAATGGAATGGAATGGAATAGAATGGAATGGAATGGAATGGAATGGAATGGAATGGAATGGAATGGAATGGAATGGAATGGAATGGAATGGAATGGAATGGAATGGAATGGAATTCAATGGAATGGAATGGAATGGAATGGAATGGAATGAACCCGAGTTGAACGGAATGCAATGGAATGGGATGGAATGGAATGGAATGGAATGGAATGGAATGGAATGGAATGGAATGAAATTGATTCGAATGGAATGGAATGAAATGGAATGGAATGGAATGGTATCGAAAGGAATGGAATGGAATGGAATGCAATGGAATGGAATGGAATGGAATGGAATGGAATGGAATGGAATGGAATGGAATCAACCCGAGTAGAATGGAGTGGATTGGAATGGAATGGAATGGAATGGAATGGAATTCAATGGAATAGAATGAAATGGAATGGAATGGAATAGAATGGAATGGAATGGAATAGAATGGAATCGGATGGAATGGAGTGGAATGGAATGGAATGGAATGGAATGGAATGGAATGGAATGGAATGGAATCGAATGGAATGGAATGGAATGGAATCGAATGGAATGGAATGGAATGGAATGGAATGGAATCAACCCGAGTAGAACGGAATGGAATGGAATGGAATGGAATGGAATGGAATGGAATGGAATGGAATGGAATGGAATGGAATTCTATGGAATAGAATGGAATGGAATGGAATAGAATGGAGTGGAATGGAATTGAATGGAATGGAATGGAATGGAATGGAATGCAATGGAAGGGAATGGAATGGAATCAACCCGAGTAGAACGGAATGGATTGGAATGGAAAGGAATGGAATGGAATGGAATGGAATGAATGGAATGGAATGGAATGGAATGGAATCGAATGGAATCGAATGGAATCAAATGGAATGGAACGGAATGGAATGGAATGGAATGGAATGGAATGGAATGGAATGGAATGGAATGGAATGGAATCGAATGGAATGGAATGGAATGGAATGGAATGGAATGGAATGGAATGGAATTGAATGGAATGGAATGGGGTGGAATGGAATGGAATCAACCCGAGTAGAACGGAATGGAATGGAATGGAATGGAATGGAATGGAATGGAATGGAATGGAATGGAATGGAATGGAATGGAATTCAATGGAATATAATGGAATGGAATGGAATGGAATGGATTGGAATGGAATCAACACGAGTAGAACGGAATGGAATGGAATGGAAAGGAATGGAATGGAATGGAATGGAATGGAATGGAATGGAATGTTATGTAATGGAATGGAATCGAATGGAATCGAATGGAATCGAATGGAATGGAATGGAATGGAATGGAATGGAATGGAATGGAATGGAATGGAACGGAACGGAATGGAATGGAATGGAATGGAATGGAATGGAATGGAATGGAATTCAATGGAATGGAATGGTACGGAACGGAATGGAATGGAATGGAATGGAATGGAATGGAATGGAATGGAATTCAATGGAATAGAATGGAATGGAATGAAATGGAATGGAATCAACCCGAGAAGAATGGAATGGATTGTAATGGAATGGAATGGAATGGAATGGAATGGAATGGAATGGAATGGAATGGAATGGAATGGAATGGAATCAACCCGAGTAGAACGGAATGGAATGGAACGGAACGGAACGGAACGGAACGGAACGGAACGGAACGGAACGGAACCGAATGGAATGGAGTGAAATGGAATGGAATCGAATGGAATCGAATGGCACCGAATGGAATGGAAAGAAGGGAATGGAATGGAATGGAATGGAATGGAATGGAATGGAATGGAATCAACCCGAGTAGAATGGAATGGATTGGAATGGAATGGAATGGAATGGAATGGAATTCAATAAAATAGAATGGAATGGAATGGAATGGAATGGAATGGAATCGAATGGAATCGAATGGAATCGAATGGAATGGAGTGGAATAGAATGGAATCAACCTGAATAGAACGGAAAGGAACGGAACGGAACGGAATGGAATTGAGTGAAATGGAATGGAATCAAATGGAATCGAAAGGAACCGAATGGAATGGAATGGAAGGGAATGGAATGGAATGGAATGGAATGGAATGGAATCAACCAGAGTAGAATGGAATGGATTGGAATGGAATGGAATGGAATGGAATGGAATAGAATGGAATGGAATGGAATGGAATGGAATGGAATGGAATGGAATGGAATGGAATGGAATGGAATGGAATTCAATGGAATGGAATGGAATGGAATGGAATGGAATGGAATGAACCCGAGTTGAACGGAATGCAATGGAATGGGATGGAATGGAATGGAATGGAATGGAATGGAATGGAATGGAATGGAATGGAATGGAATGGAATGGAATTGATTCGAATGGAATGGAATGAAATGGAATGGAATGGAATGGTATCGAAAGGAATGGAATGGAATGGAATGCAATGGAATGGAATGGAATGGAATGGAATGGAATGGAATGGAATGGAATGGAATCAACCCGAGTAGAATGGAGTGGATTGGAATGGAATGGAATGGAATGGAATGGAATTCAAAGGAATAGAATGAAATGGAATGGAATGGAATAGAATGGAATGGAATGGAATAGAATGGAATCGGATGGAATGGAGTGGAATGGAATGGAATGGAATGGAATGGAATGGAATCGAATGGAATGGAATGGAATGGAATCGAATGGAATGGAATGGAATGGAATGGAATGGAATCAACCCGAGTAGAACGGAATGGAATGGAATGGAATGGAATGGAATGGAATGGAATGGAATGGAATGGAATGGAATTCTATGGAATAGAATGGAATGGAATGGAATAGAATGGAGTGGAATGGAATTGAATCGAATGGAATGGAATGGAATGGAATGCAATGGAAGGGAATGGAATCAACCCGAGAAGATTGGAATGGATTGGAATGGAGTGGAATGGAATGGAATGGAATGGAATTCAATGGAAAAAATGAAATGGAATGGAATGGAATGGAATGGAATGGAATGGAATCGAATGGAATCGAATGAAATCGAATGGAATGGAGTGGAATAGAATGGAATCAACCCGAGTAGAACGGAATGGAATGGAACGGAACGGAACGGAACGGAACGGAACGGAACGGAACCGAATGGAATGGAGTGAAATGGAATGGAATCGAATGGAATCGAATGGCACCGAATGGAATGGAAAGAAGGGAATGGAATGGAATGGAATGGAATGGAATGGAATGGAATCAACCCGAGTAGAATGGAATGGATTGGAATGGAATGGAATGGAATGGAATGGAATTCAAAAGAATAGAATGGAATGGAATGGAATGGAATCGAATGGAATCGAATGGAATCGAATGGAATGGAGTGGAATAGAATGGAATCAACCTGAATAGAACGGAAAGGAACGGAACGGAACGGAATGGAATTGAGTGAAATGGAATGGAATCGAATGGAATCGAAAGGAACCGAATGGAATGGAATGGAAGGGAATGGAATGGAATGGAATGGAATGGAATGGAATCAACCAGAGTAGAATGGAATGGATTGGAATGGAATGGAATGGAATGGAATGGAATGGAATAGAATGGAATGGAATGGAATGGAATGGAATGGAATGGAATGGAATGGAATGGAATGGAATGGAATGGAATGGAATGGAATGGAATGGAATTCAATGGAATGGAATGGAATGGAATGGAATGGAATGAACCCGAGTTGAACGGAATGCAATGGAATGGGATGGAATGGAATGGAATGGAATGGAATGGAATGGAATGGAATGGAATGGAATTGATTCGAATGGAATGGAATGAAATGGAATGGAATGGAAAGGTATCGAAAGGAATGGAATGGAATGGAATGCAATGGAATGGAATGGAATGGAATGGAATGGAATGGAATGGAATGGAATGGAATCAACCCGAGTAGAATGGAGTGGATTGGAATGGAATGGAATGGAATGGAATGGAATTCAATGGAATAGAATGAAATGGAATGGAATGGAATAGAATGGAATGGAATGGAATAGAATGGAATCGGATGGAATGGAGTGGAATGGAATGGAATGGAATGGAATGGAATGGAATGGAATGGAATCGAATGGAATGGAATGGAATGGAATCGAATGGAATGGAATGGAATGGAATGGAATGGAATCAACCCGAGTAGAACGGAATGGAATGGAATGGAATGGAATGGAATGGAATGGAATGGAATGGAATGGAATGGAATGGAATTCTATGGAATAGAATGGAATGGAATGGAATAGAATGGAGTGGAATGGAATTGAATCGAATGGAATGGAATGGAATGGAATGCAATGGAAGGGAATGGAATGGAATCAACCCGAGTAGAACGGAATGGATTGGAATGGAAAGGAATGGAATGGAATGGAATGGAATGAATGGAATGGAATGGAATGGAATGGAATCGAATGGAATCGAATGGAATCGAATGGAATGGAACGGAATGGAACGGAATGGAATGGAATGGAATGGAATGGAATGGAATGGAATGGAATCGAATGGAATGGAATGGAATGGAATGGAATGGAATGGAATGGAATTGAATGGAATGGAATGGAGTGGAATGGAATGGAATCAACCCGAGTAGAACGGAATGGAATGGAATGGAATGGAATGGAATGGAATGGAATGGAATGGAATGGAATGGAATGGAATGGAATGGAATGGAATTCAATGGAATATAATGGAATGGAATGGAATGGAATGGATTGGAATGGAATCAACACGAGTAGAACGGAATGGAATGGAATGGAAAGGAATGGAATGGAATGGAATGGAATGGAATGGAATGGAATGTTATGTAATGGAATGGAATCGAATGGAATCGAATGGAATGGAATGGAATGGAATGGAATGGAATGGAATGGAATGGAATGGAATGGAATGGAACGGAACGGAATGGAATGGAATGGAATGGAATGGAATGGAATGGAATGCAATGGAATTCAATGGAATAGAATGGAATGGAATGAAATGGAATGGAATCAACCCGAGAAGAATGGAATGGATTGGAATGGAATGGAATGGAATGGAATGGAATGGAATGGAATGGAATGGAATGGAATGGAATGGAATGGAATCAACCCGAGTAGAACGGAATGGAATGGAACGGAACGGAACGGAACGGAACGGAACGGAACGGAACGGAACCGAATGGAATGGAGTGAAATGGAATGGAATCGAATGGAATCGAATGGCACCGAATGGAATGGAAAGAAGGGAATGGAATGGAATGGAATGGAATGGAATGGAATGGAATGGAATCAACCCGAGTAGAATGGAATGGATTGGAATGGAATGGAATGGAATGGAATGGAATTCAATAGAATAGAATGGAATGGAATGGAATGGAATGGAATGGAATCGAATGGAATCGAATGGAATCGAATGGAATGGAGTGGAATAGAATGGAATCAACCTGAATAGAACGGAAAGGAACGGAACGGAACGGAATGGAATTGAGTGAAATGGAATGGAATCGAATGGAATCGAAAGGAACCGAATGGAATGGAATGGAAGGGAATGGAATGGAATGGAATGGAATGGAATGGAATCAACCAGAGTAGAATGGAATGGATTGGAATGGAATGGAATGGAATGGAATGGAATGGAATAGAATGGAATGGAATGGAATGGAATGGAATGGAATGGAATGGAATGGAATGGAATGGAATGGAATTCAATGGAATAGAATGAAATGGAATGGAATGGAATAGAATGGAATGGAATGGAATAGAATGGAATCGGATGGAATGGAGTGGAATGGAATGGAATGGAATGGAATGGAATGGAATCGAATGGAATGGAATGGAATGGAATCGAATGGAATGGAATGGAATGGAATGGAATGGAATCAACCCGAGTAGAACGGAATGGAATGGAATGGAATGGAATGGAATGGAATGGAATGGAATGGAATGGAATGGAATGGAATGGAATGGAATGGAATGGAATTCTATGGAATAGAATGGAATGGAATGGAATAGAATGGAGTGGAATGGAATTGAATCGAATGGAATGGAATGGAATGGAATGCAATGGAAGGGAATGGAATGGAATCAACCCAAGTAGAACGGAATGGATTGGAATGGAAAGGAATGGAATGGAATGGAATGGAATGAATGGAATGGAATGGAATGGAATGGAATCGAATGGAATCGAATGGAATCGAATGGAATGGAACGGAATGGAATGGAATGGAATGGAATGGAATCGAATGGAATGGAATGGAATGGAATGGAATCGAATGGAATGGAATGGAATGGAATGGAATGGAATGGAATGGAATGGAATGGAATGGAATGGAATGGAGTGGAATGGAATGGAATCAACCCGAGTAGAACGGAATGGAATGGAATGGAATGGAATGGAATGGAATGGAATGGAATGGAATGGAATGGAATTCAATGGAATATAATGGAATGGAATGGAATGGAATGGATTGGAATGGAATCAACACGAGTAGAACGGAATGGAATGGAATGGAAAGGAATGGAATGGAATGGAATGGAATGGAATGGAATGGAATGTTATGTAATGGAATGGAATCGAATGGAATCGAATGGAATCGAATGGAATGGAATGGAATGGAATGGAATGGAATGGAATGGAACGGAACGGAATGGAATGGAATGGAATGGAATGGAATGGAATGGAATGGAATTCAATGGAATAGAATGGAATGGAATGAAATGGAATGGAATCAACCCGAGAAGAATGGAATGGATTGTAATGGAATGGAATGGAATGGAATGGAATGGAATGGAATGGAATGGAATGGAATGGAATGGAATGGAATGGAATGGAATGGAATGGAATCAACCCGAGTAGAACGGAATGGAATGGAATGGAATGGAATGGAAAGGAATGGAATGGAATGGAATGGAATTCAATGGAATGGAATGGAATGGAATGGAAGGGAATGGAATCAACCCGAGTAGAATGGAATGGAATGGAATGGAATGGAATGGAATGGAATGGAATGGAATGGAATGGAATTCAATGGAATAGAATGGAATGGAATGGAATGGAATGGAATGAACCCGAGTAGAACGGAATGGAATGGAATGGAATTGAATGGAATGGAATGGAATGGAATGGAACGGAATGGAATGGAATGGAATGGAATGGAATGGCATGGAATGGAATGGAATCAACCCGAGTAGAATGCAATGGATTGAAATGGAATGGAATGGAATGGAATGGAATTCAATGGAATAGAATGAAATGGAATGGAATGGAATGGAATGGAATGGAATGGAATGGAATGGAATGGAATGGAATGGAATGGAATGGAATTGAATGGAATGGAATGGAATCAACCCGAGTAGAATGGAATGGATTGGAATGGAATGGAATGGAATTCAATGGAATAGAATGGAATGGAATCAACCCGAGTAGAACGGAATGGAATGGAATGGAATGGAATGGAATTCAAAGAAATGGAATGGAATGGAACGGAATGGAATGGAATGGAATCAACCCGAGTAGAACGGAATGGAATGGAATGGAATGGAATGGAATGGCATGGAATGGAATGGAATGGAATGAAATGGAATGGAATGGAATGGAATGGAATGGAATGGAATGGAATCGAATGGAATCGAATGGAATCGAATGGAATGTAGTGGAATAGAATGGAATCAACCCGAGTAGAAAGGAATGGAATGGAACGGAACGGAAAGGAATGGAATGGAGTGAAATGGAATGGAATCGAATGGACTCGAATGGAACCGAATGGAATGGAATGGAATGGAATGGAATGGAATGGAATGGAATGGAATGGAATGGAATCAACCCGAGTAGAATAGAATGGATTGGAATGGAATGGAATGGAATGGAATGGAATGGAATCGAATGGAATCGAATGGAATCGAATGGAATGGAATGGAGTGGAATGGAATCAACTCGAGTAGAACGGAATGTAATGGAACGGAATGGAATGGAATGGAATTGAATGGAATGGAATGGAATGGAATGGAATGGAATGGAATGGAATGGAATGGAATGGAATTCAATGAACTAGAATGGAATGGAATGGAATGGAATGGAATGGAATGGAATGGAATAGAATGGAATCGAATGGAATTGAATGGAATGGAATGGAATAGAATGGAATCAACCCGAGTAGAAAGGAATGGAATGGAATGGAATGGAATGGAATGGAATGGAATGGAATGGAATGGAATGGAATGGAATGGAATGGAATGCAATGAAATGGAAAGGAATGGAATGGAATCGAATGGAATGGACTGGAATGAAATGGAAAGGAATGGAATGGACTGGAATGGAATGGAATGGAATCAACCCGAGTAAAATGGAATGGATTGGAATGGAATGGAATGGAATCGAATGGAATCAAATAGAACCGAATGGAATGGAATGGAAGGGAATGGAATGGAATGGAATGGAATGGAATGGAATCAACCCGAGTAGAATGGAATGGATTGGAATGGAATGGAATATAATGTAATGGAATGGAATGGAATCGAATGGAATCGAATGGAATCGAATGGAATGGAATGGAATGGAATGGAATGGAATGGAATCAACCCGAGTAGAACGGAATGGAATGGAATGGAATGGAATTCAAAGAAATGGAATGGAATGGAACGGAATGGAATGGAATGGAATCAACCCGAGTAGAACGGAATGGAATGGAATGGAATGGAATGGAATGGCATGGAATGGAATGGAATGGAATGAAATGGAATGGAATGGAATGGAATGGAATGGAATGGAATGGAATCGAATGGAATCGAATGGAATCGAATGGAATGGAGTGGAATAGAATGGAATCAACCCGAGTAGAAAGGAATGGAATGGAACGGAACGGAATGGAACGGAACGGAAAGGAATGGAATGGAGTGAAATGGAATGGAATCGAATGGACTCGAATGGAACCGAATGGAATGGAATGGAAGGGAATGGAATGGAATGGAATGGAATGGAATGGAATGGAATGGAATGGAATGGAATGGAATGGAATCAACCCGAGTAGAATAGAATGGATTGGAATGGAATGGAATGGAATGGAATGGAATGGAATCGAATGGAATCGAATGGAATCGAATGGAATGGAATGGAGTGGAATGGAATCAACCCGAGTAGAACGGAATGGAATGGAACGGAATGGAATGGAATGGAATTGAATGGAATGGAATGGAATGGAATGGAATGGAATGGAATGGAATGGAATGGAATGGAATTCAATGGACTAGAATGGAATGGAATGGAATGGAATGGAATGGAATGGAATCGAATGGAATCGAATGGAATTGAATGGAATGGAATGGAATAGAATGGAATCAACCCGAGTAGAAAGGAATGGAATGGAATGGAATGGAATGGAATGGAATGGAATGGAATGGAATGGAATGGAATGGAATGGAATGCAATGAAATGGAAAGGAATGGAATGGAATTGAATGGAATGGACTGGAATGAAATGGAAAGGAATGGAATGGACTGGAATGGAATGGAATGGAATCAACCCGAGTAAAATGGAATGGATTGGAATGGAATGGAATGGAATCGAATGGAATCAAATGGAACCGAATGGAATGGAATGGAATGGAATGGAATGGAATGGAATGGAATGGAATGGAATCCACCCGAGTAGAATGGAATGGATTGGAATGGAATGGAATATAATGTAATGGAATGGAATGGAATCGAATGGAATCGAATGGAATCGAATGGAATGGAATGGAATGGAATGGAATCGAATGGAATGGAACGGAATGGAATGGAATGGAATGGAATGGAATTCAAAGAAATGGAATGGAATGGAATGGAATGGAAAGGAATGGAATCAACCCGAGTAGAACGGAATGGAATGGAATGGAATGGAATGGAATTCAAAGAAATGGAATGGAATGGAATGGAATGGAATGGAATGGAATCAACCCGAGTAGAACGGAATGGAATGGAATGGAATGGAATGGAATGGAATGGAATGGAATGCAATGAAATGGAATGGAATGCAATGGAAACGAATAGAATGGACTGGAATGAAATGGAATGGAATGGAATGGAATGGAATGGATTGGAATGGAATGGAATGGAATGGAATCGAATGGAATGGAATGGGATCGAATGGAATGGAAAGGAATGGAATGGACGCGAGAAGAACGGAATGGAATGGAATGGAATGGAATGGAATGGAATGGAATGGAATGAACCCGAGTAGAACGGAATGGAATGGAATGGAATGGAATGGAACGGAATGGAATGGAATGGAATGGAATGGAATGGAGTGGAGTGGAGTGGAGTGGAATGGAATGGAATGGAATGGAATGGAATGGAATGGAATGGAATTCAATGGAATAGAATGGAATGGAATGGAATGGAATGGAATGGAATCAACCCGTGTAGAATGGAATGGATAGGAATGGAATGGAATGGAATGGAATGTTATTCAATAGATGAGAATGGAACGGAATGGAAAGGAATGGAATGGAATGGAATGGAAAGGAATGGAATCGAATGGGATCAACCCGAGTAGAACGTAATGGAATGGAATGGAATGGAATGGAACGGAATGGAATGGAATGGAATGGAATGGAATGGAGTGGAGTGGAGTGGAGTGGAATGGAATGGAATGGAATGGAATGGAATGGAATTCAATGGAATAGAATGGAATGGAATGGAATGGAATGGAATCACCTCGAGTAGAAAGGAATGGAATGGAATGGAATGGAATGGAATGGAATGGAATGGAATGGAATGCAATGCAATGGAATGGAATGGAATGGAATGGAATGGAATCAACCAGAGTAGAATGGAATGGATTGGAATGGAATGGAATGGAATGGAATGGAATGGAATAGAATGGAATGGAATGGAATGGAATGGAATGGAATTGAATGGAATGGAATGGAATGGAATGGAATTCAATGGAATGGAATGGAATGGAATGGAATGGAATGAACCCGAGTTGAACGGAATGGAATGGAATGGGATGGAATGGAATGGAATGGAATGGAATGGAATGGAATGGAATAGAATCAACCCGAGTAGAATGGAGTGGATTGGAATGGAATGGAATGGAATGGAATGGAATTCAATGGAATAGAATGAAATGGAATGGAATGGAATAGAATGGAATGGAATGGAATAGAATGGAATCGGATGGAATGGAGTGGAATGGAATGGAATGGAATGGAATGGAATGGAATGGAATGGAATCGAATGGAATGGAATGGAATGGAATGGAATGGAATGGAATGGAATGGAATGGAATGGAATGGAATCAACCCGAGTAGAACGGAATGGAATGGAATGGAATGGAATGGAATGGAATGGAATGGAATGGAATGGAATGGAATGGAATGGAATTCTATGGAATAGAATGGAATGGAATGGAATAGAATGGAATGGAATGGAATTGAATCGAATGGAATGGAATGGAATGGAATGCAATGGAATGGAATGGAATGGAATCAACCCGAGTAGAACGGAATGGATTGGAATGGAAAGGAATGGAATGGAATGGAATGGAATGAATGGAATGGAATGGAATGGAATGGAATCGAATGGAATCGAATGGAATCGAATGGAATGGAACGGAATGGAATGTAATGGAATGGAATGGAATGGAATGGAATGGAATGGAATCGAATGGAATGGAATGGAATGGAATGGAATGGAATGGAATGGAATGGAATGGAATGGAATGGAATTCAATGGAATATAATGGAATGGAATGGAATTGAATGGATTGGAATGGAATCAACACGAGTAGAACGGAATGGAATGGAATGGAAAGGAATGGAATGGAATGGAATGGAATGGAATAGAATGTAATGGAATGTTATGTAATGGAATGGAATCGAATGGAATCGAATGGAATCGAATGGAATGGAATGGAATGGAATGGAATGGAATGGAATGGAATGGAACGGAACGGAATGGAATGGAATGGAATGGAATGGAATGGAATGGAATGGTATGGAATGGAACGGAACGGAATGGAATGGAATGGAATGGAATGGAATGGAATGGAATGGAATTAAATGGAATAGAATGGAATGGAATGAAATGGAATGGAATCAACCCGAGAAGAATGGAATGGATTGTAATGGAATGGAATGGAATGGAATGGAATGGAATGGAATGGAATCGAATGGAATGGAATGGAATGGAATGGAATGGAATGGAATGGAATGGAATGGAATGGAATGGAATCAACCCGAGTAGAACGGAATGGAATGGAATGGAATGGAATGGAAAGGAATGGAATGGAATGGAATGGAATTCAATGGAATGGAATGGAATGGAATGGAAGGGAATGGAATCAACCCGAGTAGAATGGAATGGAATGGAATGGAATGGAATGGAATGGAATGGAATTCAATGGAATAGAATGGAATGGAATGGAATGGAATGGAATGGAATGAACCCGAGTAGAACGGAATGGAATGGAATGGAATTGAATGGAATGGAATGGAATGGAATGGAACGGAATGGAATGGAATGGAATGGAATGGAATGGAATGGAATGGAATGGAATCAACCCGAGTAGAATGGAATGGATTGGAATGGAATGGAATGGAATGGAATGGAATTCAATGGAATAGAATGAAATGGAATGGAATGGAATGGAATGGAATGGAATGGAATGGAATGGAATGGAATGGAATGGAATTGAATGGAATGGAATGGAATCAACCCGAGTAGAATGGAATGGATTGGAATGGAATGGAATGGAATGGAATGGAATGGAATGGAATGGAATGGAATGGAATGGAATCAACCCGAGTAGAACGGAATGGAATGGAATGGAATGGAATGGAATTCAAAGAAATGGAATGGAATGGAACGGAATGGAATGGAATGGAATCAACCCGAGAAGAATGGAATGGAATGGAATGGAATGGAATGGAATGGCATGGAATGGAATGGAATGGAATTAAATGGAATGGAATGGAATGGAATGGAATGGAATGGAATGGAATCGAATGGAATCGAATGGAATCGAATGGAATGGAGTGGAATAGAATGGAATCAACCCGAGTAGAATAGAATGGATTGGAATGGAATGGAATGGAATGGAATGGAATGGAATGGAATTCAATGGAATGGAATTCAATGGAATAGAATGGAATGGAATGGAATGGAACGGAATGGAATGGAATGGAATCAACCTGAGTAGAACGGAATGGAATGGAATGGAATGGAATGGAATGGAATGGAATGGAATGGAATGCAATGGAATGGAATGGAATTCAATGGAATGGAATGGAATGGAATGGAATGAACCCGAGTAGAACGGAATGGAATGGAATGGAATTGAATGGAATGGAATGGAATGGAATGGAATGGAATCGAATGGAATCGAATGGAATCGAATGGAATGGAATGGAATGGAATGGAATGGAATGGAATGGAATGGAATGGAATGGAAAGGAATGGAATCAACCCGAGTAGATTGGAATGGATTGGAATGGAATGGAAAGGAATGGAATGGAATTCAATGGAAAAAATGAAATGGAATGGAATGGAATGGAATGGAATGGAATGGAATGGAATCGAATGGAATGGAATGGAATGGAATGGAATGGAATGGAATCGAATGGAATGGAATGGAATGGAATGGAATAGAATGGAATCGAATGGAATGGAATGGAATGGAATGGAATGGAATGGAATGGAATCGAATGGAATCGAATGGAATCGTATGGAATGGAGTGGAATAGAATGGAATCAACCCGAGTAGAACGGAATGGAATGGAACGGAACGGAACGGAACGGAACGGAACAGAACCGAATGGAATGGAGTGAAATGGAATGGAATCGAATGGAATCGAATGGCACCGAATGGAATGGAAAGAAGGGAATGGAATGGAATGGAATGGAATGGAATGGAATCAACCCGAGTAGAATAGAATGGATTGGAATGGAATGGAATGGAATGGAATGGAATGGAATGGAATGGAATTCAATGGAATGGAATTCAATGGAATAGAATGGAATGGAATGGAATGGAACGGAATGGAATGGAATGGAATCAACCTGAGTAGAACGGAATGGAATGGAATGGAATGGAATGGAATGGAATGGAATGGAATGCAATGGAATGGAATGGAATTCAATGGAATGGAATGGAATGGAATGGAATGAACCCGAGTAGAACGGAATGGAATGGAATGGAATTGAATGGAATGGAATGGAATGGAATGGAATGGAATCGAATGGAATCGAATGGAATCGAATGGAATCGAATGGAATGGAATGGAATGGAATGGAATGGAATGGAATGGAATGGAAAGGAATGGAATCAACCCGAGTAGATTGGAATGGATTGGAATGGAATGGAAAGGAATGGAATGGAATTCAATGGAAAAAATGAAATGGAATGGAATGGAATGGAATGGAATGGAATGGAATGGAATCGAATGGAATGGAATGGAATGGAATGGAATGGAATGGAATGGAATGGAATCGAATGGAATGGAATGGAATGGAATGGAATGGAATGGAATCGAATGGAATGGAATGGAATGGAATGGAATCGAATGGAATCGAATGGAATGGAATGGAATGGAATGGAATGGAATGGAATGGAATCGAATGGAATCGAATGGAATCGTATGGAATGGAGTGGAATAGAATGGAATCAACCCGAGTAGAACGGAATGGAATGGAACGGAACGGAACGGAACGGAACGGAACAGAACCGAATGGAATGGAGTGAAATGGAATGGAATCGAATGGAATCGAATGGCACCGAATGGAATGGAAAGAAAGGAATGGAATGGAATGGAATGGAATGGAATGGAATGGAATGGAATCAACCCGAGTAGAATGGAATGGATTGGAATGGAATGGAATGGAGTGGAATGGAATGGAATGGAATGGAATGGAATGGAATGGAATGGAATGGAATGGAATGGAATGGAATGGAATCAACCCGAGTTGAACGGAATGGAATG
Organism: Gorilla gorilla gorilla; assembly: GCF_029281585.2. Classification (NCBI taxonomy): domain Eukaryota; kingdom Metazoa; phylum Chordata; class Mammalia; order Primates; family Hominidae; genus Gorilla; species Gorilla gorilla. The sequence goes on along the minus strand of NC_073239.2, from coordinate 58,806,023 downwards.
GAATGGAATGGAATGGAATGGAATGGAATGGAATGGAATGGAATGGAATGGAATGGAATCAACCCGAGTAGAACGGAATGGAATGGAATGGAATGGAATGGAATTCCATGGAATAGAATGGAATGGAATGGAATGGAATGGAATGAACCCGAGTAGAACGGAATGGAATGGAATGGAATTGAATGGAATGGAATGGAATGGAATGGATTGGAATCGAACGGAATGGAATGGAATGGAATGGAATGGAATGGAATGGAATGGAATGGAATCGAATCGAATGGAATCGAATGGAATGGAATGGAATGGAATGGAATGGAATGGAATGGAATGGAATGGAATGGAATCAACCCGAGTAGATTGGAATGGATTGGAATGGAATGAAATGGAATGGAATGGAATTCAATGGAAAAAATGAAATGGAATGGAATGGAATGGAATGGAATGGAATGGAATGGAATCGAATGGAATCGAATGGAATCGAATGGAATGGAATGGAATGGAATGGAATGGAATGGAATCAACCCGAGTAGAACGGAATGGAATGGAATGGAATGGAATGGAATGGAATGGAATGGAATGGAATTCAATGGAATGGAATGGAATGGAATGGAATGGAATGGAATGGAATGGAATGGAATGGAATGGAATGGAATGGAATCAACCCGAGTAGAACGGAATGGAATGGAATGGAACGGAACGGAATGGAATGGAATGGAATGGAATGGAATGGAATGGAATGGAATGGAATTCAATGGAATAGAATGGAATGGAATGAAATGGAATGGAATCAACCCGAGAAGAATGGAATGGATTGTAATGGAATGGAATGGAATGGAATGGAATGAAATGGAATGGAATGGAATGGAATGGAATGGAATGGAATGGAATGGAATGGAATCAACCCGAGTAGAACGGAATGGAATGGAACGGAACGGAACGGAACGGAACGGAACGGAACGGAACGGAACCGAATGGAATGGAGTGAAATGGAATGGAATCGAATGGAATCGAATGGCACCGAATGGAATGGAAAGAAGGGAATGGAATGGAATGGAATGGAATGGAATGGAATGGAATGGAATCAACCCGAGTAGAATGGAATGGATTGGAATGGAATGGAATGGAATGGAATGGAATTCAATAGAATAGAATGGAATGGAATGGAATGGAATGGAATGGAATGGAATCGAATGGAATCGAATGGAATCGAATGGAATGGCGTGGAATAGAATGGAATCAACCTGAATAGAACGGAAAGGAACGGAACGGAACGGAATGGAATTGAGTGAAATGGAATGGAATCGAATGGAATCGAAAGGAACCGAATGGAATGGAATGGAAGGGAATGGAATGGAATGGAATGGAATGGAATGGAATCAACCAGAGTAGAATGGAATGGATTGGAATGGAATGGAATGGAATGGAATGGAATGGAATAGAATGGAATGGAATGGAATGGAATGGAATGGAATGGAATGGAATGGAATGGAATGGAATGGAATGGAATGGAATGGAATTCAATGGAATGGAATGGAATGGAATGGAATGGAATGAACCCGAGTTGAACGGAATGCAATGGAATGGGATGGAATGGAATGGAATGGAATGGAATGGAATGGAATGGAATGGAATTGATTCGAATGGAATGGAATGAAATGGAATGGAATGGAATGGTATCGAAAGGAATGGAATGGAATGGAATGCAATGGAATGGAATGGAATGGAATGGAATGGAATGGAATGGAATGGAATGGAATCAACCCGAGTAGAATGGAGTGGATTGGAATGGAATGGAATGGAATGGAATGGAATTCAATGGAATAGAATGAAATGGAATGGAATGGAATAGAATGGAATGGAATGGAATAGAATGGAATCGGATGGAATGGAGTGGAATGGAATGGAATGGAATGGAATGGAATGGAATCGAATGGAATGGAATGGAATGGAATCGAATGGAATGGAATGGAATGGAATGGAATGGAATCAACCCGAGTAGAACGGAATGGAATGGAATGGAATGGAATGGAATGGAATGGAATGGAATGGAATGGAATGGAATGGAATGGAATGGAATTGAATGGAATTCTATGGAATAGAATGGAATGGAATGGAATAGAATGGAGTGGAATGGAATTGAATCGAATGGAATGGAATGGAATGGAATGCAATGGAAGGGAATGGAATCAACCCGAGAAGATTGGAATGGATTGGAATGGAGTGGAATGGAATGGAATGGAATGGAATTCAATGGAAAAAATGAAATGGAATGGAATGGAATGGAATGGAATGGAATGGAATCGAATGGAATCGAATGAAATCGAATGGAATGGAGTGGAATAGAATGGAATCAACCCGAGTAGAACGGAATGGAATGGAACGGAACGGAACGGAACGGAACGGAACGGAACGGAACCGAATGGAATGGAGTGAAATGGAATGGAATCGAATGGAATCGAATGGCACCGAATGGAATGGAAAGAAGGGAATGGAATGGAATGGAATGGAATGGAATGGAATGGAATCAACCCGAGTAGAATGGAATGGATTGGAATGGAATGGAATGGAATGGATTGGAATTCAATAGAATAGAATGGAATGGAATGGAATGGAATGGAATGGAATCGAATGGAATCGAATGGAATCGAATGGAATGGAGTGGAATAGAATGGAATCAACCTGAATAGAACGGAAAGGAACGGAACGGAACGGAATGGAATTGAGTGAAATGGAATGGAATCGAATGGAATCGAAAGGAACCGAATGGAATGGAATGGAAGGGAATGGAATGGAATGGAATGGAATGGAATGGAATCAACCAGAGTAGAATGGAATGGATTGGAATGGAATGGAATGGAATGGAATGGAATGGAATAGAATGGAATGGAATGGAATGGAATGGAATGGAATGGAATGGAATGGAATGGAATGGAATTCAATGGAATGGAATGGAATGGAATGGAATGGAATGGAATGGAATGGAATGGAATGGAATTCCATGGAATGGAATGGAATGGAATGGAATGGAATGAACCCGAGTTGAACGGAATGCAATGGAATGGGATGGAATGGAATGGAATGGAATGGAATGGAATGGAATGGAATGGAATGGAATGGAATTGATTCGAATGGAATGGAATGAAATGGAATGGAATGGAATGGTATCGAAAGGAATGGAATGGAATGGAATGCAATGGAATGGAATGGAATGGAATGGAATGGAATGGAATGGAATGGAATGGAATCAACCCGAGTAGAATGGAGTGGATTGGAATGGAATGGAATGGAATGGAATGGAATTCAATGGAATAGAATGAAATGGAATGGAATGGAATAGAATGGAATGGAATGGAATAGAATGGAATCGGATGGAATGGAGTGGAATGGAATGGAATGGAATGGAATGGAATGGAATGGAATGGAATGGAATCGAATGGAATGGAATGGAATGGAATCGAATGGAATGGAATGGAATGGAATGGAATGGAATCAACCCGAGTAGAACGGAATGGAATGGAATGGAATGGAATGGAATGGAATGGAATGGAATGGAATGGAATGGAATTCTATGGAATAGAATGGAATGGAATGGAATAGAATGGAGTGGAATGGAATTGAATCGAATGGAATGGAATGGAATGGAATGCAATGGAAGGGAATGGAATGGAATCAACCCGAGTAGAACGGAATGGATTGGAATGGAAAGGAATGGAATGGAATGGAATGGAATGAATGGAATGGAATGGAATGGAATGGAATCGAATGGAATCGAATGGAATCGAATGGAATGGAACGGAATGGAATGGAATGGAATGGAATGGAATGGAATGGAATGGAATGGAATGGAATCGAATGGAATGGAATGGAATGGAATGGAATGGAATGGAATGGAATGGAATTGAATGGAATGGAATGGAGTGGAATGGAATGGAATCAACCCGAGTAGAACGGAATGGAATGGAATGGAATGGAATGGAATGGAATGGAATGGAATGGAATGGAATGGAATGGAATGGAATGGAATGGAATTCAATGGAATATAATGGAATGGAATGGAATGGAATGGATTGGAATGGAATCAACACGAGTAGAACGGAATGGAATGGAATGGAAAGGAATGGAATGGAATGGAATGGAATGGAATGGAATGGAATGTTATGTAATGGAATGGAATCGAATGGAATCGAATGGAATCGAATGGAATGGAATGGAATGGAATGGAATGGAATGGAACGGAACGGAATGGAATGGAATGGAATGGAATGGAATGGAATGGAATGGAATGGAATGGAATTCAATGGAATAGAATGGAATGGAATGAAATGGAATGGAATCAACCCGAGAAGAATGGAATGGATTGTAATGGAATGGAATGGAATGGAATGGAATGGAATGGAATGGAATGGAATGGAATGGAATGGAATGGAATGGAATGGAATCAACCCGAGTAGAACGGAATGGAATGGAACGGAACGGAACGGAATGGAACGGAACGGAACGGAACGGAACCGAATGGAATGGAGTGAAATGGAATGGAATCGAATGGAATCGAATGGCACCGAATGGAATGGAAAGAAGGGAATGGAATGGAATGGAATGGAATGGAATGGAATGGAATGGAATCAACCCGAGTAGAATGGAATGGATTGGAATGGAATGGAATGGAATGGAATGGAATTCAATAGAATAGAATGGAATGGAATGGAATGGAATGGAATGGAATCGAATGGAATCGAATGGAATCGAATGGAATGGAGTGGAATAGAATGGAATCAACCTGAATAGAACTGAAAGGAACGGAACGGAACGGAATGGAATTGAGTGAAATGGAATGGAATCGAATGGAATCGAAAGGAACCGAATGGAATGGAATGGAAGGGAATGGAATGGAATGGAATGGAATGGAATGGAATCAACCAGAGTAGAATGGAATGGATTGGAATGGAATGGAATGGAATGGAATGGAATGGAATGGAATGGAATGGAATGGAATGGAATGGAATGGAATTCAATGGAATGGAATGGAATGGAATGGAATGGAATGAACCCGAGTTGAACGGAATGCAATGGAATGGGATGGAATGGAATGGAATGGAATGGAATGGAATGGAATGGAATGGAATGGAATGGAATTGATTCGAATGGAATGGAATGAAATGGAATGGAATGGAATGGTATCGAAAGGAATGGAATGGAATGGAATGCAATGGAATGGAATGGAATGGAATGGAATGGAATGGAATGGAATGGAATGGAATGGAATCAACCCGAGTAGAATGGAGTGGATTGGAATGGAATGGAATGGAATGGAATGGAATTCAATGGAATAGAATGAAATGGAATGGAATGGAATGGAATGGAATGGAATGGAATAGAATGGAATCGGATGGAATGGAGTGGAATGGAATGGAATGGAATGGAATGGAATGGAATCGAATGGAATGGAATGGAATGGAATCGAATGGAATGGAATGGAATGGAATGGAATGGAATCCACCCGAGTAGAACGGAATGGAATGGAATGGAATGGAATGGAATGGAATGGAATGGAATGGAATGGAATTCTATGGAATAGAATGGAATGGAATGGAATAGAATGGAGTGGAAAGGAATTGAATCGAATGGAATGGAATGGAATGGAATGCAATGGAAGGGAAAGGAATGGAATCAACCCGAGTAGAACGGAATGGATTGGAATGGAAAGGAATGGAATGGAATGGAATGGAATGAATGGAATGGAATGGAATGGAATGGAATCGAATGGAATCGAATAGAATCGAATGGAATGGAACGGAATGGAATGGAATGGAATGCAATGGAATGGAATGGAATGGAATGGAATGGAATCGAATGGAATGGAATGGAATGGAATGGAATGGAATGGAATGGAATGGAATGGAATGGAATGGAATGGAGTGGAATGGAATGGAATCAACCCGAGTAGAACGGAATGGAATGGAATGGAATGGAATGGAATGGAATGGAATGGAATGGAATGGAATTCAATGGAATATAATGGAATGGAATGGAATGGAATGGATTGGAATGGAATCAACACGAGTAGAACGGAATGGAATGGAATGGAAAGGAATGGAATGGAATGGAATGGAATGGAATGGAATGGAATGTTATGTAATGGAATGGAATCGAATGGAATCGAATGGAATCGAATGGAATGGAATGGAATGGAATGGAATGGAATGGAACGGAACGGAAAGGAATGGAATGGAATGGAATGGAATGGAATGGAATGGAATTCAATGGAATAGAATGGAATGGAATGAAATGGAATGGAATCAACCCGAGAAGAATGGAATGGATTGTAATGGAATGGAATGGAATGGAATGGAATGGAATGGAATGGAATGGAATGGAATGGAATGGAATGGAATGGAATGGAATCAACCCGAGTAGAACGGAATGGAATGGAATGGAATGGAATGGAAAGGAATGGAATGGAATGGAATGGAATTCAATGGAATGGAATGGAATGGAATGGAAGGGAATGGAATCAACCCGAGTAGAATGGAATGGAATGGAATGGAATGGAATGGAATGGAATGGAATGGAATGGAATTCAATGGAATAGAATGGAATGGAATGGAATGGAATGGAATGAACCCGAGTAGAACGGAATGGAATGGAATGGAATTGAATGGAATGGAATGGAATGGAATGGAACGGAATGGAATGGAATGGAATGGAATGGAATGGCATGGAATGGAATGGAATCAACCCGAGTAGAATGGAATGGATTGAAATGGAATGGAATGGAATGGAATGGAATTCAATGGAATAGAATGAAATGGAATGGAATGGAATGGAATGGAATGGAATGGAATGGAATGGAATGGAATGGAATGGAATTGAATGGAATGGAATGGAATCAACCCGAGTAGAATGGAATGGATTGGAATGGAATGGAATGGAATTCAATGGAATAGAATGGAATGGAATCAACCCGAGTAGAACGGAATGGAATGGAATGGAATGGAATGGAATTCAAAGAAATTGAATGGAATGGAACGGAATGGAATGGAATGGAATCAACCCGAGTAGAACGGAATGGAATGGAATGGAATGGAATGGAATGGCATGGAATGGAATGGAATGGAATGAAATGGAATGGAATGGAATGGAATGGAATGGAATGGAATGGAATCGAATGGAATCGATTGGAATCGAATGGAATGTAGTGGAATAGAATGGAATCAACCCGAGTAGAAAGGAATGGAATGGAACGGAACGGAATGGAACGGAACGGAAAGGAATGGAATGGAGTGAAATGGAATGGAATCGAATGGACTCGAATGGAACCGAATGGAATGGAATGGAATGGAATGGAATGGAATGGAATGGAATGGAATGGAATGGAATGGAATGGAATGGAATGGAATGGAATCAACCCGAGTAGAATAGAATGGATTGGAATGGAATGGAATGGAATGGAATGGAATGGAATCGAATGGAATCGAATGGAATCGAATGGAATGGAATGGAGTGGAATGGAATCAACTCGAGTAGAACGGAATGTAATGGAACGGAATGGAATGGAATGGAATTGAATGGAATGGAATGGAATGGAATGGAATGGAATGGAATGGAATGGAATGGAATGGAATTCAACGGACTAGAATGGAATGGAATGGAATGGGATGGAATGGAATGGAATAGAATGGAATCGAATGGAATTGAATGGAATGGAATGGAATAGAATGGAATCAACCCGAGTAGAAAGGAATGGAATGGAATGGAATGGAATGGAATGGAATGGAATGGAATGGAATGGAATGGAATGGAATGGAATGGAATGGAATGCAATGAAATGGAAAGGAATGGAATGGAATCGAATGGAATGGACTGGAATGAAATGGAAAGGAATGGAATGGACTGGAATGGAATGGAATGGAATCAACCCGAGTAAAATGGAATGGATTGGAATGGAATGGAATGGAATCGAATGGAATCAAATAGAACCGAATGGAATGGAATGGAAGGGAATGGAATGGAATGGAATGGAATGGAATGGAATCAACCCGAGTAGAATGGAATGGATTGGAATGGAATGGAATATAATGTAATGGAATGGAATGGAATCGAATGGAATCGAATGGAATCGAATGGAATGGAATGGAATGGAATGGAATGGAATGGAATCAACCCGAGTAGAACGGAATGGAATGGAATGGAATGGAATTCAAAGAAATGGAATGGAATGGAACGGAATGGAATGGAATGGAATCAACCCGAGTAGAACGGAATGGAATGGAATGGAATGGAATGGAATGGCATGGAATGGAATGGAATGGAATGAAATGGAATGGAATGGAATGGAATGGAATGGAATGGAATGGAATCGAATGGAATCGAATGGAATCGAATGGAATGGAGTGGAATAGAATGGAATCAACCCGAGTAGAAAGGAATGGAATGGAACGGAACGGAATGGAACGGAACGGAAAGGAATGGAATGGAGTGAAATGGAATGGAATCGAATGGACTCGAATGGAACCGAATGGAATGGAATGGAAGGGAATGGAATGGAATGGAATGGAATGGAATGGAATGGAATGGAATGGAATGGAATCAACCCGAGTAGAATAGAATGGATTGGAATGGAATGGAATGGAATGGAATGGAATGGAATCGAATGGAATCGAATGGAATCGAATGGAATGGAATGGAGTGGAATGGAATCAACCCGAGTAGAACGGAATGGAATGGAATGGAATGGAATGGAATGGAATTGAATGGAATGGAATGGAATGGAATGGAATGGAATGGAATGGAATGGAATGGAATGGAATGGAATTCAATGGACTAGAATGGAATGGAATGGAATGGAATGGAATGGAATGGAATGGAATGGAATGGAATGGAATGGAATGGAATGGAATGGAATTCAATGGAATGGAATGGAATGGAATGGAATGGAATGAACCCGAGTTGAACGGAATGCAATGGAATGGGATGGAATGGAATGGAATGGAATGGAATGGAATGGAATGGAATGGAATGGAATGGAATGGAATTGATTCGAATGGAATGGAATGAAATGGAATGGAATGGAATGGTATCGAAAGGAATGGAATGGAATGGAATGCAATGGAATGGAATGGAATGGAATGGAATGGAATGGAATGGAATGGAATGGAATCAACCCGAGTAGAATGGAGTGGATTGGAATGGAATGGAATGGAATGGAATGGAATTCAATGGAATAGAATGAAATGGAATGGAATGGAATAGAATGGAATGGAATGGAATAGAATGGAATCGGATGGAATGGAGTGGAATGGAATGGAATGGAATGGAATGGAATGGAATCGAATGGAATGGAATGGAATGGAATCGAATGGAATGGAATGGAATGGAATGGAATGGAATGGAATTCTATGGAATAGAATGGAATGGAATGGAATAGAATGGAGTGGAATGGAATTGAATCGAATGGAATGGAATGGAATGGAATGCAATGGAAGGGAATGGAATGGAATCAACCCGAGTAGAACGGAATGGATTGGAATGGAAAGGAATGGAATGGAATGGAATGGAATGAATGGAATGGAATGGAATGGAATGGAATCGAATGGAATCGAATAGAATCGAATGGAATGGAACGGAATGGAATGGAATGGAATGGAATGGAATGGAATGGAATGGAATGGAATCGAATGGAATGGAATGGAATGGAATGGAATGGAATGGAATGGAATGGAATGGAATGGAATGGAATGGAATGGAGTGGAATGGAATGGAATCAACCCGAGTAGAACGGAATGGAATGGAATGGAATGGAATGGAATGGAATGGAATGGAATGGAATGGAATGGAATTCAATGGAATATAATGGAATGGAATGGAATGGAATGGATTGGAATGGAATCAACACGAGTAGAACGGAATGGAATGGAATGGAAAGGAATGGAATGGAATGGAATGGAATGGAATGGAATGGAATGTTATGTAATGGAATGGAATCGAATGGAATCGAATGGAATCGAATGGAATGGAATGGAATGGAATGGAATGGAATGGAATGGAACGGAACGGAATGGAATGGAATGGAATGGAATGGAATGGAATGGAATGGAATTCAATGGAATAGAATGGAATGGAATGAAATGGAATGGAATCAACCCGAGAAGAATGGAATGGATTGTAATGGAATGGAATGGAATGGAATGGAATGGAATGGAATGGAATGGAATGGAATGGAATGGAATGGAATGGAATGGAATGGAATGGAATGGAATCAACCCGAGTAGAACGGAATGGAATGGAATGGAATGGAATGGAAAGGAATGGAATGGAATGGAATGGAATTCAATGGAATGGAATGGAATGGAATGGAAGGGAATGGAATCAACCCGAGTAGAATGGAATGGAATGGAATGGAATGGAGTGGAATGGAATGGAATGGAATGGAATTCAATGGAATAGAATGGAATGGAATGGAATGGAATGGAATGAACCCGAGTAGAACGGAATGGAATGGAATGGAATTGAATGGAATGGAATGGAATGGAATGGAACGGAATGGAATGGAATGGAATGGAATGGAATGGCATGGAATGGAATGGAATCAACCCGAGTAGAATGGAATGGATTGAAATGGAATGGAATGGAATGGAATGGAATTCAATGGAATAGAATGAAATGGAATGGAATGGAATGGAATGGAATGGAATGGAATGGAATGGAATGGAATGGAATGGAATGGAATTGAATGGAATGGAATGGAATCAACCCGAGTAGAATGGAATGGATTGGAATGGAATGGAATGGAATTCAATGGAATAGAATGGAATGGAATCAACCCGAGTAGAACGGAATGGAATGGAATGGAATGGAATGGAATTCAAAGAAATGGAATGGAATGGAACGGAATGGAATGGAATGGAATCAACCCGAGTAGAACGGAATGGAATGGAATGGAATGGAATGGAATGGCATGGAATGGAATGGAATGGAATGAAATGGAATGGAATGGAATGGAATGGAATGGAATGGAATGGAATCGAATGGAATCGAATGGAATCGAATGGAATGTAGTGGAATAGAATGGAATCAACCCGAGTAGAAAGGAATGGAATGGAACGGAACGGAATGGAACGGAACGGAAAGGAATGGAATGGAGTGAAATGGAATGGAATCGAATGGACTCGAATGGAACCGAATGGAATGGAATGGAATGGAATGGAATGGAATGGAATGGAATGGAATGGAATGGAATGGAATGGAATGGAATCAACCCGAGTAGAATAGAATGGATTGGAATGGAATGGAATGGAATGGAATGGAATGGAATCGAATGGAATCGAATGGAATCGAATGGAATGGAATGGAGTGGAATGGAATCAACTCGAGTAGAACGGAATGTAATGGAACGGAATGGAATGGAATGGAATTGAATGGAATGGAATGGAATGGAATGGAATGGAATGGAATGGAATGGAATGGAATGGAATTCAATGGACTAGAATGGAATGGAATGGAATGGAATGGAATGGAATGGAATAGAATGGAATCGAATGGAATTGAATGGAATGGAATGGAATAGAATGGAATCAACCCGAGTAGAAAGGAATGGAATGGAATGGAATGGAATGGAATGGAATGGAATGGAATGGAATGGAATGGAATGGAATGCAATGAAATGGAAAGGAATGGAATGGAATCGAATGGAATGGACTGGAATGAAATGGAAAGGAATGGAATGGACTGGAATGGAATGGAATGGAATCAACCCGAGTAAAATGGAATGGATTGGAATGGAATGGAATGGAATCGAATGGAATCAAATAGAACCGAATGGAATGGAATGGAAGGGAATGGAATGGAATGGAATGGAATGGAATGGAATCAACCCGAGTAGAATGGAATGGATTGGAATGGAATGGAATATAATGTAATGGAATGGAATGGAATCGAATGGAATCGAATGGAATCGAATGGAATGGAATGGAATGGAATGGAATGGAATCAACCCGAGTAGAACGGAATGGAATGGAATGGAATGGAATTCAAAGAAATGGAATGGAATGGAACGGAATGGTATGGAATGGAATCAACCCGAGTAGAACGGAATGGAATGGAATGGAATGGAATGGAATGGCATGGAATGGAATGGAATGGAATGAAATGGAATGGAATGGAATGGAATGGAATGGAATGGAATGGAATCGAATGGAATCGAATGGAATCGAATGGAATGGAGTGGAATAGAATGGAATCAACCCGAGTAGAAAGGAATGGAATGGAACGGAACGGAATGGAACGGAACGGAAAGGAATGGAATGGAGTGAAATGGAATGGAATCGAATGGACTCGAATGGAACCGAATGGAATGGAATGGAAGGGAATGGAATGGAATGGAATGGAATGGAATGGAATGGAATGGAATGGAATGGAATGGAATGGAATCAACCCGAGTAGAATAGAATGGATTGGAATGGAATGGAATGGAATGGAATGGAATGGAATCGAATGGAATCGAATGGAATCGAATGGAATGGAATGGAGTGGAATGGAATCAACCCGAGTAGAACGGAATGGAATGGAACGGAATGGAATGGAATGGAATTGAATGGAATGGAATGGAATGGAATGGAATGGAATGGAATGGAATGGAATGGAATGGAATTCAATGGACTAGAATGGAATGGAATGGAATGGAATGGAATGGAATGGAATGGAATCGAATGGAATCGAATGGAATTGAATGGAATGGAATGGAATAGAATGGAATCAACCCGAGTAGAAAGGAATGGAATGGAATGGAATGGAATGGAATGGAATGGAATGGAATGGAATGGAATGGAATGGAATGGAATGGAATGGAATGGAATGCAATGAAATGGAAAGGAATGGAATGGAATTGAATGGAATGGACTGGAATGAAATGGAAAGGAATGGAATGGACTGGAATGGAATGGAATGGAATCAACCCGAGTAAAATGGAATGGATTGGAATGGAATGGAATGGAATCGAATGGAATCAAATGGAACCGAATGGAATGGAATGGAATGGAATGGAATGGAATGGAATGGAATGGAATGGAATCCACCCGAGTAGAATGGAATGGATTGGAATGGAATGGAATATAATGTAATGGAATGGAATGGAATAGAATGGAATCGAATGGAATCGAATGGAATGGAATGGAATGGAATGGAATCGAATGGAATGGAACGGAATGGAATGGAATGGAATGGAATGGAATTCAAAGAAATGGAATGGAATGGAATGGAATGGAATGGAAAGGAATGGAATCAACCCGAGTAGAACGGAATGGAATGGAATGGAATGGAATGGAATTCAAAGAAATGGAATGGAATGGAATGGAATGGAATGGAATGGAATCAACCCGAGTAGAACGGAATGGAATGGAATGGAATGGAATGGAATGGAATGGAATGGAATGCAATGAAATGGAATGGAATGCAATGGAAACGAATAGAATGGACTGGAATGAAATGGAATGGAATGGAATGGAATGGAATGGAATGGAATGGAATGGAATGGAATGGAATCAACCCGAGTAGAATGGAATGGATTGGAATGGAATGGAATGGAATGGAATCGAATGGAATGGAATGGGATCGAATGGAATGGAAAGGAATGGAATGGACGCGAGAAGAACGGAATGGAATGGAATGGAATGGAATGGAATGGAATGGAATGGAATGAACCCGAGTAGAACGGAATGGAATGGAATGGAATGGAATGGAACGGAATGGAATGGAATGGAATGGAATGGAATGGAGTGGAGTGGAGTGGAGTGGAATGGAATGGAATGGAATGGAATGGAATGGAATGGAATGGAATTCAATGGAATAGAATGGAATGGAATGGAATGGAATGGAATGGAATCAACCCGTGTAGAATGGAATGGATAGGAATGGAATGGAATGGAATGGAATGTTATTCAATAGATGAGAATGGAACGGAATGGAAAGGAATGGAATGGAATGGAATGGAAAGGAATGGAATCGAATGGGATCAACCCGAGTAGAACGGAATGGAATGGAATGGAATGGAATGGAACGGAATGGAATGGAATGGAATGGAATGGAATGGAGTGGAGTGGAGTGGAGTGGAATGGAATGGAATGGAATGGAATGGAATGGAATTCAATGGAATAGAATGGAATGGAATGGAATGGAATGGAATCACCTCGAGTAGAAAGGAATGGAATGGAATGGAATGGAATGGAATGGAATGGAATGGAATGGAATGCAATGCAATGGAATGGAATGGAATGGAATGGAATGGAATCAACCAGAGTAGAATGGAATGGATTGGAATGGAATGGAATGGAATGGAATGGAATGGAATAGAATGGAATGGAATGGAATGGAATGGAATGGAATGGAATGGAATGGAATGGAATGGAATGGAATTCAATGGAATGGAATGGAATGGAATGGAATGGAATGAACCCGAGTTGAACGGAATGGAATGGAATGGGATGGAATGGAATGGAATGGAATGGAATGGAATGGAATGGAATAGAATCAACCCGAGTAGAATGGAGTGGATTGGAATGGAATGGAATGGAATGGAATGGAATTCAATGGAATAGAATGAAATGGAATGGAATGGAATAGAATGGAATGGAATGGAATAGAATGGAATCGGATGGAATGGAGTGGAATGGAATGGAATGGAATGGAATGGAATGGAATGGAATGGAATCGAATGGAATGGAATGGAATGGAATGGAATGGAATGGAATGGAATGGAATGGAATGGAATCAACCCGAGTAGAACGGAATGGAATGGAATGGAATGGAATGGAATGGAATGGAATGGAATGGAATGGAATGGAATGGAATGGAATGGAATGGAATGGAATGGAATTCTATGGAATAGAATGGAATGGAATGGAATAGAATGGAATGGAATGGAATTGAATCGAATGGAATGGAATGGAATGGAATGCAATGGAATGGAATGGAATGGAATCAACCCGAGTAGAACGGAATGGATTGGAATGGAAAGGAATGGAATGGAATGGAATGGAATGAATGGAATGGAATGGAATGGAATGGAATCGAATGGAATCGAATGGAATCGAATGGAATGGAACGGAATGGAATGTAATGTAATGGAATGGAATGGAATGGAATGGAATGGAATCGAATAGAATGGAATGGAATGGAATGGAATGGAATGGAATGGAATGGAATGGAATGGAATGGAATTCAATGGAATATAATGGAATGGAATGGAATGGAATGGATTGGAATGGAATCAACACGAGTAGAACGGAATGGAATGGAATGGAAAGGAATGGAATGGAATGGAATGGAATGGAATGGAATAGAATGTAATGGAATGTTATGTAATGGAATGGAATCGAATGGAATCGAATGGAATCGAATGGAATGGAATGGAATGGAATGGAATGGAATGGAATGGAACGGAACGGAATGGAATGGAATGGAATGGAATGGAATGGAATGGAATGGAATTAAATGGAATAGAATGGAATGGAATGAAATGGAATGGAATCAACCCGAGAAGAATGGAATGGATTGTAATGGAATGGAATGGAATGGAATGGAATGGAATGGAATGGAATCGAATGGAATGGAATGGAATGGAATGGAATGGAATGGAATGGAATGGAATGGAATGGAATGGAATCAACCCGAGTAGAACGGAATGGAATGGAATGGAATGGAATGGAAAGGAATGGAATGGAATGGAATGGAATTCAATGGAATGGAATGGAATGGAATGGAAGGGAATGGAATCAACCCGAGTAGAATGGAATGGAATGGAATGGAATGGAATGGAATGGAATTCAATGGAATAGAATGGAATGGAATGGAATGGAATGGAATGGAATGAACCCGAGTAGAACGGAATGGAATGGAATGGAATTGAATGGAATGGAATGGAATGGAATGGAACGGAACGGAATGGAATGGAATGGAATGGAATGGAATGGAATGGAATGGAATGGAATCAACCCGAGTAGAATGGAATGGATTGGAATGGAATGGAATGGAATGGAATGGAATTCAATGGAATAGAATGAAATGGAATGGAATGGAATGGAATGGAATGGAATGGAATGGAATGGAATGGAATGGAATTGAATGGAATGGAATGGAATCAACCCGAGTAGAATGGAATGGATTGGAATGGAATGGAATGGAATGGAATGGAATGGAATGGAATGGAATGGAATGGAATCAACCCGAGTAGAACGGAATGGAATGGAATGGAATGGAATGGAATTCAAAGAAATGGAATGGAATGGAACGGAATGGAATGGAATGGAATCAACCCGAGAAGAATGGAATGGAATGGAATGGAATGGAATGGAATGGCATGGAATGGAATGGAATGGAATTAAATGGAATGGAATGGAATGGAATGGAATGGAATGGAATGGAATGGAATCGAATGGAATCGAATGGAATCGAATGGAATGGAGTGGAATAGAATGGAATCAACCCGAGTAGAAAGGAATGGAATGGAACGGAACGGAATGGAACGGAACGGAAAGGAATGGAATGGAGTGAAATGGAATGGAATCGAATGGACTCGAATGGAACCGAATGGAATGGAATGGAAGGGAAAGGAATGGAATGGAATGGAATGGAATGGAATGGAATGGAATTTAATGGAATCAACCCGAGTAGAATAGAATGGATTGGAATGGAATGGAATGGAATGGAATGGAATGGAATGGAATTCAATGGAATGGAATTCAATGGAATAGAATGGAATGGAATGGAATGGAACGGAATGGAATGGAATGGAATCAACCTGAGTAGAACGGAATGGAATGGAATGGAATGGAATGGAATGGAATGGAATGGAATGGAATGCAATGGAATGGAATGGAATTCAATGGAATGGAATGGAATGGAATGGAATGAACCCGAGTAGAACGGAATGGAATGGAATGGAATTGAATGGAATGGAATGGAATGGAATGGAATGGAATCGAATGGAATCGAATGGAATGGAATGGAATGGAATGGAATGGAATGGAATGGAATGGAATGGAATGGAATGGAATGGAATGGAATGGAAAGGAATGGAATCAACCCGAGTAGATTGGAATGGATTGGAATGGAATGGAAAGGAATGGAATGGAATTCAATGGAAAAAATGAAATGGAATGGAATGGAATGGAATGGAATGGAATGGAATGGAATGGAATGGAATCGAATGGAATGGAATGGAATGGAATGGAATAGAATGGAATCGAATGGAATGGAATGGAATGGAATGGAATGGAATGGAATGGAATGGAATCGAATGGAATCGAATGGAATCGTATGGAATGGAGTGGAATAGAATGGAATCAACCCGAGTAGAACGGAATGGAATGGAACGGAACGGAACGGAACGGAACGGAACAGAACCGAATGGAATGGAGTGAAATGGAATGGAATCGAATGGAATCGAATGGCACCGAATGGAATGGAAAGAAGGGAATGGAATGGAATGGAATGGAATGGAATGGAATGGAATGGAATCAACCCGAGTAGAATGGAATGGATTGGAATGGAATGGAATGGAGTGGAATGGAATGGAATGGAATGGAATGGAATGGAATGGAATGGAATGGAATGGAATGGAATCAACCCGAGTTGAACGGAATGGAATGGAATGGAATGGAATGGAATGGAATGGAATGGAATGGAATGGAATGGAATGGAATCAACCCGAGTAGAACGGAATGGAATGGAATGGAATGGAATGGAATTCAATGGAATAGAATGGAATGGAATGGAATGGAATGGAATGAACCCGAGTAGAACGGAATGGAATGGAATGGAATTGAATGGAATGGAATGGAATGGAATGGATTGGAATCGAACGGAATGGAATGGAATGGAATGGAATGGAATGGAATGGAATGGAATGGAATCGAATCGAATGGAATCGAATGGAATGGAATGGAATGGAATGGAATGGAATGGAATGGAATGGAATGGAATGGAATCAACCCGAGTAGATTGGAATGGATTGGAATGGAATGAAATGGAATGGAATGGAATTCAATGGAAAAAATGAAATGGAATGGAATGGAATGGAATGGAATGGAATGGAATGGAATCGAATGGAATCGAATGGAATCGAATGGAATGGAATGGAATGGAATGGAATGGAATGGAATGGAATCAACCCGAGTAGAACGGAATGGAATGGAATGGAATGGAATGGAATGGAATGGAATGGAATGGAATGGAATGGAATTCAATGGAATGGAATGGAATGGAATGGAATGGAATGGAATGGAATGGAATGGAATGGAATGGAATGGAATAGAATGGAATTGAATGGAATCGAATGGAATGGAATGGAATAGAATGGAATCAACTCGAGTAGAAAGGAATGGAATGGAATGGAATGGAATGGAAAGGAATGGAATGGAATGGAATGGAATGGAATGGAATGGAATGGAATGGAATGCAATGAAATGGAAAGGAATGGAATGGAATCGAATGGAATTGACTGGAATGAAATGGAAAGGAATGGAATGCACTGGAATGGAATGGAATGGAATCAACCCGAGTAGAATGGAATGGATTGGAATGGAATGGAATGGAATCGAATGGAATCAAATGGAACCGAATGGAATGGAATGGAAGGGAATGGAATGGAATGGAATGGAATGGAATGGAATCCACCCGAGTAGAATGGAATGGATTGGAATGGAATGGAATATAATGTAATGGAATGGAATGGAATCGAATGGAAACGAATGGAATGGAATGGAATGGAATGGAATGGAATGGAATGGAATGGAATCAACCCGAGTAGAACGGAATGGAATGGAATGGAATGGAATGGAATGGAATGGAATGGAATGGAATGGAATGCAATGAAATGGAATGGAATGGAATGGAATCGAATAGAATGGACTGGAATGAAATGGAATGGAATGGAATGGAATGGAATGGAATGGAATGGAATGGAATGGAATGGAATGGAATGGAATCAACCCGAGTAGAATGGAACGGATTGGAATGGAATGGAATGGAATGGAATCGAATGGAATGGAATGGGTTCGAATGGAATGGAAAGGAATGGAATGGACGCGAGAAGAACGGAATGGAATGGAATGGAATGGAATGGAATGGAATGGAATGGAATGGAATGGAATGGAATGGAATGGAATGAACCCGAGTAGAACGGAATGGAATGGAATGGAATGGAATGGAATGGAATGGAATGGAATGGAATGGAATGGAAACAACCCGAGTAGAATGGAATGGATAGGAATGGAATGGAATGGAATGGAATGTAATCAAATAGAAGAGAATGGAAGGGAATGGAAAGGAATGGAATGGAATGGAATGGAAAGGAATGGAATCGAATGGAATCAACCCGAGTAGATTGGAATGGATTGGAATGGAATGGAAAGGAATGGAATGGAATTCAATGGAAAAAATGAAATGGAATGGAATGGAATGGAATGGAATGGAATGGAATGGAATCGAATGGAATGGAATGGAATGGAATGGAATGGAATGGAATCGAATGGAATGGAATGGAATGGAATGGAATAGAATGGAATCGAATGGAATGGAATGGAATGGAATGGAATGGAATGGAATGGAATCGAATGGAATCGAATGGAATCGTATGGAATGGAGTGGAATAGAATGGAATCAACCCGAGTAGAACGGAATGGAATGGAACGGAACGGAACGGAACGGAACGGAACAGAACCGAATGGAATGGAGTGAAATGGAATGGAATCGAATGGAATCGAATGGCACCGAATGGAATGGAAAGAAGGGAATGGAATGGAATGGAATGGAATGGAATGGAATGGAATGGAATCAACCCGAGTAGAATGGAATGGATTGGAATGGAATGGAATGGAGTGGAATGGAATGGAATGGAATGGAATGGAATGGAATGGAATGGAATGGAATGGAATGGAATGGAATCAACCCGAGTTGAACGGAATGGAATGGAATGGAATGGAATGGAATGGAATGGAATGGAATGGAATGGAATGGAATGGAATCAACCCGAGTAGAACGGAATGGAATGGAATGGAATGGAATGGAATTCAATGGAATAGAATGGAATGGAATGGAATGGAATGGAATGAACCCGAGTAGAACGGAATGGAATGGAATGGAATTGAATGGAATGGAATGGAATGGAATGGATTGGAATCGAACGGAATGGAATGGAATGGAATGGAATGGAATGGAATGGAATGGAATGGAATGGAATTGAATCGAATGGAATCGAATGGAATGGAATGGAATGGAATGGAATGGAATGGAATGGAATGGAATGGAATGGAATGGAATCAACCCGAGTAGATTGGAATGGATTGGAATGGAATGAAATGGAATGGAATGGAATTCAATGGAAAAAATGAAATGGAATGGAATGGAATGGAATGGAATGGAATGGAATGGAATCGAATGGAATCGAATGGAATCGAATGGAATGGAATGGAATGGAATGGAATGGAATGGAATCAACCCGAGTAGAACGGAATGGAATGGAATGGAATGGAATGGAATGGAATGGAATGGAATGGAATGGAATGGAATTCAATGGAATGGAATGGAATGGAATGGAATGGAATGGAATGGAATGGAATGGAATGGAATGGAATAGAATGGAATTGAATGGAATCGAATGGAATGGAATGGAATAGAATGGAATCAACTCGAGTAGAAAGGAATGGAATGGAATGGAATGGAATGGAAAGGAATGGAATGGAATGGAATGGAATGGAATGGAATGGAATGGAATGGAATGCAATGAAATGGAAAGGAATGGAATGGAATCGAATGGAATTGACTGGAATGAAATGGAAAGGAATGGAATGCACTGGAATGGAATGGAATGGAATCAACCCGAGTAGAATGGAATGGATTGGAATGGAATGGAATGGAATCGAATGGAATCAAATGGAACCGAATGGAATGGAATGGGAGGGAATGGAATGGAATGGAATGGAATGGAATGGAATCCACCCGAGTAGAATGGAATGGATTGGAATGGAATGGAATATAATGTAATGGAATGGAATGGAATCGAATGGAAACGAATGGAATGGAATGGAATGGAATGGAATGGAATGGAATGGAATGGAATGGAATCAACCCGAGTAGAACGGAATGGAATGGAATGGAATGGAATGGAATGGAATGGAATGGAATGGAATGGAATGCAATGAAATGGAATGGAATGGAATGGAATCGAATAGAATGGACTGGAATGAAATGGAATGGAATGGAATGGAATGGAATGGAATGGAATGGAATGGAATGGAATGGAATGGAATGGAATCAACCCGAGGAGAATGGAATGGATTGGAATGGAATGGAATGGAATGGAATCGAATGGAATGGAATGGGTTCGAATGGAATGGAAAGGAATGGAATGGACGCGAGAAGAACGGAATGGAATGGAATGGAATGGAATGGAATGGAATGGAATGGAATGGAATGGAATGAACCCGAGTAGAACGGAATGGAATGGAATGGAATGGAATGGAATGGAATGGAATGGAATGGAATGGAATGGAATGGAAACAACCCGAGTAGAATGGAATGGATAGGAATGGAATGGAATGGAATGGAATGTAATCAAATAGAAGAGAATGGAAGGGAATGGAAAGGAATGGAATGGAATGGAATGGAAAGGAATGGAATCGAATGGAATCAACCCGAGTAGAACGGAATGGAATGGAATGGAATGGAATGGAATGGAATGGAATGGAATGGAATGGAATGGAATGGAGTGGAGTGGAATGGAATGGAATGGAATGGAATGGAATGGAATGGAATGGAATTCAATGGAATAGAATGGAATGGAATGGAATGGAATGGAATCACCTCGAGTAGAAAGGCATGGAATGGAATGGAAAGGAATGGAATGGAATGGAATGGAATGGAATGGAATGGAATGCAATGCAATGGAATGGAATGGAATGGAATCGAATGGAATGGACTGGAATGAAATGGAATGGAATGGAATGGAATGGAATGGAATGGAATGGAATCAACCCGAGTAGAATGGAATGGATTGGAATGGAATGGAATGGAATGGAATCGAATGGAATGGAATGGAATGGAATGGAATGGAATCAACCCGAGTAGAATGGAATGGATAGGAATGGAATGGAATGGAATGGAACGTAATTCAATAGAATAGAATGGAAGGGAATGGAAAGGAATGGAATGGAATGGAATGGAATGGAATGGAATGGAATCGAATGGAATCGAATGGGATTGAATGCAATGGAGTGGAATAGAATGGAATCAACCCGAATAGAACGGAACGGAACGGAACTGAACGGAACGGAACGGAATGGAACGGAGTGAAATGGAATGGAATCAAATGGAATCGAATGGAACCGAATGGAATGGAATGGAAGGGAATGGAATGCAATGGAATGGAATGGAATGGAATGGAATCAACCCGAGTAGAATGGAATGGACTGGAATGGAATGGAACGGAATGGAATGGAATCGAATGGAATGGAATGGAATGGAATGGAATGGAATGGAATCGAATGGAATGGAATGGAAACAACCCGAGTAGAACGGAATGGAATGGAATGGAATGGAATGGAATGGAATGGAATGGAATGGAATCAACCCGAGTAGAACGGAATGGAATGGAATGGAATGGAATGGAATGGAATGGAATTCAATGGAATGGAATTCTATGGAATGGAATTCAATGGAATAGAATGGAATGGAATGGAATGGAATGGAATGGAATGAACCCGAGTAGAACGGAATGGAATGGAATGGAATTGAATGGAATGGAATGGAATGGAATGGAATGGAATCGAACGGAATCGAATGGAATGGAATGGAATGGAATGGAATGGAATGGAATGGAATGGAATCGAATCGAATGGAATGGAATGGAATGGAATGGAATGGAATGGAATGGAATAGAATGGAATGGAATGGAATCAACCCGAGTAGATTGGAATGGATTGGAATGGAATGAAATGGAATGGAATTGAATTCAATGGAAAAAATGAAATGGAATGGAATGGAATGGAATGGAATGGAATGGAATGGAATGGAATCGAATGGAATCGAATGGAATGGAATGGAATGGAATGGAATGGAATGGAATGGAATGGAATGGAATCAACCCGAGTAGAACGGAATGGAATGGAATGTAATGGAATGGAATGTAATGGAATGGAATGTAATGGAATGGAATGTAATTCCATGGAATGGAATGGAATGGAATGGAATGGAATGGAATGGAATGGAAAGGAATGGAATAGAATGGAATTGAATGGAATCGAATGGAATGGAATGGAATAGAATGGAATCAACTCGAGTAGAAAGGAATGGAATGGAATGGAATGGAATGGAATGGAATGGAATGCAATGAAATGGAATGGAATGGAATGGAATCGAATGGAATGGACTGGAATGAAATGTAATGGAATGGAATGGAATGGAATGGAATGGAATGGAATGGAATGGAATGGAATCAACCCGAGTAGAATGGAATGGATTGGAATGGAATGGAATGGAATGGAATCGAATGGAATGGAATGGAATCGAATGGAATGGAAAGGAATGGAATGGACGCGAGTAGAATGGAATGGAATGGAATGGAATGGAATGGAATGGAATGGAATGAAATGGAATGGAATGGAATGGAATGAACCCGAGTAGAACGGAATGGAATGGAATGGAATGGAATGGAATGGAATGGAATTTAATGGAATGGAATGGAAAGGAATGGAATGGAATGGAATCAACCCGAGTACAATGGAATGGGTAGGAATGGAATGGAATGGAATGGAATGTAATTCAATAGAATAGAATGGAAGGGAATGGAAAGGAATGGAAAGGAATGGAATGGAATGGAATCGAATGGAATCGAATGGAATCGAATGGAATGGAGTGGAATAGAATGGAATCAACCCGAATAGAACGGAATGGAACGGAACGGAACGGAACGGAACGGAATGGAATGGAGTGAAATGGAATGGAATCAAATGGAATCGAATGGAACCGAATGGAATGGAATGGAAGGCAATGGAATGCAATGGAATGGAATGGAATGGAATGGAATCAACCCGAGTAGAATGGAATGGACTGGAATGGAATGCAATGGAATGGAATGGAATGGAATGGAATCAACCCGAGTAGAACGGAATGGAATGGAATGGAATGGAATGGAATGGAATGGAATGGAATGGAATGGATTCAACCCGAGTAGAACGGAATGGAATGGAATGGAATGGAATGGAATGGAATGGAATGGAATGGAATTTAATGGAATGGAATTCAATGGAATAGAATGGAATGGAATGGAATGGAATGGAATGGAATGAACCCGAGTAGAACGGAATGGAATGGAATGGAATTGAAAGGAAAGGAATGGAATGGAATGGAATGGAATCGACTGGAATCGAATGGAATGCAATTGAATAGAATGGAATGGAATGGAATGGAATGGAATGGAATGGAATGGAATGGAATCGAATGGAATCGAATGGAATCGAATGGAATGGAATGGAATTGAATGGAATGGAATGGAATGGAATGGAATGGAATGGAATGGAAAGGAATGGAATCAACCCGAGTAGATTGGAATGGATTGGAATGGAATGGAATGGAATGGAATGGAATGGAATTCAATGGAAAAAATGAAATGGAAAGGAATGGAATGGAATGGAATGGAATGGAATCGAATGGAATCGAATGGAATGGAATGGAATGGAATGGAATCGAATGGAATGGAATGGAATGGAATGGAATCGAATGGAATGGAATGGAATGGAATGGAATCGAATGGAATGGAATGGAATGGAATGGAATGGAATGGAATCAACCCGAGTAGATTGGAATGGATTGGAATGGAATGGAATGGAGTGGAATGGAATGGAATTCAATAGAATAGAATGGAATGGAATGGAATGGAATGGAATGGAATGGAATGGAATCGAATGGAATCGAATGGAATCGAATGGAATCGAATGGAATGGAGTGGAATAGAATGGAATCAACCTGAATTGAACGGAACGGAACGGAACGG
Organism: Gorilla gorilla gorilla; assembly: GCF_029281585.2. NCBI lineage: Eukaryota > Metazoa > Chordata > Mammalia > Primates > Hominidae > Gorilla > Gorilla gorilla. The sequence continues at coordinate 58,780,984 of NC_073239.2, read as the reverse complement.
AACGGAACGGAATGGAATTGAGTGAAATGGAATGGAATCGAATGGAATCGAAAGGAACCGAATGGAATGGAATGGAAGGGAATGGAATGGAATGGAATGGAATGGAATCAACCCGAGTAGAATGGAATGGATTGGAATGGAATGGAATGGAATGGAATGGAATGGAATGGAATGGAATAGAATGGAATGCAATGGAATGGAATGGAATGGAATGGAATGGAATGGAATGGAATGGAATGGAATTGAATGGAATAGAATGGAATGGAATGGAATGGAATGGAATGAACCCGAGCTGAACGGAATGGAATGGAATGGGATGGAATGGAATGGAATGGAATGGAATGGAATGGAATGGAATGGAATGGAATGGAATTGATTCGAATGGAATGGAATGGAATGGAATGGAATGGAATGGAATGGTATCGAAAGGAATGGAATGGAATGGAATGCAATGGAATGGTATGGAATGGAATGGAATGGAATGGAATGGAATGGAATGGAATGGAATCAACCCGAGTAGAATGGAGTGGATTGGAATGGAATGGAATGGAATGGAATGGAATTCAATGGAATAGAATGAAATGGAATGGAATGGAATTGAATGGAATGGAATGGAATAGAATGGAATCGGATGGAACGGAGTGGAATGGAATGGAATGGAATGGAATGGAATGGAATTGAATCGAATGGAATGGAATGGAATGGAATGGAATGGAATGGAATGGAATGGAATGGAATCAACCCGAGTAGAACGGAATGGATTGGAATGGAAAGGAATGGAATGGAATGGAATGGAATGAATGGAATGGAATGGAATGGAATGGAATCGAATGGAATCGAATGGAATCGAATGGAATGGAACGGAATGGAATGGAATGGAATGGAATCGAATGGAATGGAATGGAATGGAATGGAATCGAATGGAATGGAATGGAAAGGAATGGAATGGAATGGAATGGAATGGAATGGAATCAAACCGAGTAGAACGGAATGGAATGGAATGGAATGGAATGGAATGGAATGGAATGGAATGGAATGGAATGGAATGGAATGGAATTCAATGGAATATAATGGAATGGAATGGAATGGAATGGAATGGAATTCAATGGAATATAATGGAATGGAATGGAATGGAATGGAAAGGAATGGAATGGAATGGAATGGAATGGATTGGAATGGAATCAACACGAGTAGAACGGAATGGAATGGAATGGAAAGGAATGGAATGGAAAGGAATGTAATGGAATGGAATGGAATGGAATGGAATGGAATCGAATGGAATCGAATGGAATCGAATGGAATGGAATGGAATGGAATGGAATGGAATGGAATGGAACGGAATGGAATGGAATGGAATGGAATGGAATGGAATGGAATGGAATGGTATTCAATGGAATAGAATGGAATGGAATGAAATGGAATGGAATCAACCCGAGAAGAATGGAATTGATTGTAATGGAATGGAATGGAATGGAATGGAATGGAATGGAATGGAATGGAATGGAATGGAATGGAATGAACCCGAGTAGAACGGAATGGAATGGAATGGAATTGAAAGGAATGGAATGGAATGGATTGGAATGGAATCGACTGGAATCGAATGGAATGCAATTGAATAGAATGGAATGGAATGGAATCGAATGGAATGGAATGGAATGGAATGGAATCGAATGGAATCGAATGGAATCGAATGGAATGGAATGGAATTGAATGGAATGGAATGGAATGGAATGGAATGGAATGGAATGGAATGGAAAGGAATGGAATCAACCCGAGTAGATTGGAATGGATTGGAATGGAATGGAATGGAATGGAATGGAATTCAATGGAAAAAATGAAATGGAATGGAATGGAATGGAATGGAATGGAATGGAATCGAATGGAATCGAATGGAATGGAATGGAATGGAATGGAATCGAATGGAATGGAATGGAATGGAATGGAATCGAATGGAATGGAATGGAATGGAATGGAATCGAATGGAATGGAATGGAATGGAATGGAATGGAATGGAATCAACCCGAGTAGATTGGAATGGATTGGAATGGAATGGAATGGAGTGGAATGGAATGGAATTCAATAGAATAGAATGGAATGGAATGGAATGGAATGGAATGGAATGGAATGGAATCGAATGGAATCGAATGGAATCAAATGGAATCGAATGGAATGGAGTGGAATAGAATGGAATCAACCTGAATTGAACGGAACGGAACGGAACGGAACGGAACGGAATGGAATTGAGTGAAATGGAATGGAATCGAATGGAATCGAAAGGAACCGAATGGAATGGAATGGAAGGGAATGGAATGGAATGGAATGGAATGGAATCAACCCGAGTAGAATGGAATGGATTGGAATGGAATGGAATGGAATGGAATGGAATGGAATGGAATGGAATGGAATAGAATGGAATGCAATGGAATGGAATGGAATGGAATGGAATGGAATGGAATGGAATGGAATGGAATGGAATTCAATGGAATAGAATGGAATGGAATGGAATGGAATGGAATGAACCCGAGCTGAACGGAATGGAATGGAATGGGATGGAATGGAATGGAATGGAATGGAATGGAATGGAATGGAATGGAATGGAATGGAATGGAATGGAATTGATTCGAATGGAATGGAATGGAATGGAATGGAATGGAATGGTATCGAAAGGAATGGAATGGAATGGAATGCAATGGAATGGAATGGAATGGAATGGAATGGAATGGAATGGAATGGAATGGAATGGCATCAACCCGAGTAGAATGGAGTGGATTGGAATGGAATGGAATGGAATGGAATGGAATTCAATGGAATAGAATGAAATGGAATGGAATGGAATTGAATGGAATGGAATGGAATAGAATGGAATCGGATGGAACGGAGTGGAATGGAATGGAATGGAATGGAATGGAATGGAATTGAATCGAATGGAATGGAATGGAATGGAATGGAATGGAATGGAATGGAATGGAATGGAATCAACCCGAGTAGAACGGAATGGATTGGAATGGAAAGGAATGGAATGGAATGGAATGGAATGAATGGAATGGAATGGAATGGAATGGAATCGAATGGAATCGAATGGAATCGAATGGAATGGAACGGAATGGAATGGAATGGAATGGAATCGAATGGAATGGAATGGAATGGAATGGAATCGAATGGAATGGAATGGAAAGGAATGGAATGGAATGGAATGGAATGGAATGGAATGGAATCAAACCGAGTAGAACGGAATGGAATGGAATGGAATGGAATGGAATGGAATGGAATGGAATGGAATGGAATGGAATGGAATGGAATTCAATGGAATATAATGGAATGGAATGGAATGGAATGGAATGGAATTCAATGGAATATAATGGAATGGAATGGAATGGAATGGAAAGGAATGGAATGGAATGGAATGGAATGGATTGGAATGGAATCAACACGAGTAGAACGGAATGGAATGGAATGGAAAGGAATGGAATGGAATGGAATGGAATGGAATGGAATGGAATCGAATGGAATCGAATGGAATCGAATGGAATGGAATGGAATGGAATGGAATCGAATGGAATGGAACGGAATGGAATGGAATGGAATGGAATGGAATGGAATGGAATGGAATGGTATTCAATGGAATAGAATGGAATGGAATGAAATGGAATGGAATCAACCCGAGAAGAATGGAATGGATTGTAATGGAATGGAATGGAATGGAATGGAATGGAATGGAATGGAATGGAATGGAATGGAATCGAATGGAATCGAATGGAATGGAATGGAATGGAATGGAATGGAATGGAATGGAATGGAATGGAATGGAATCATCCCGAGTAGAAAGGAATGGAATGGAATGGAATGGAATGGAAAGGAATGGAATGGAATGGAATGGAATTCAATGGAATGGAATGGAATGGAATGGAAGGGAATGGAATCAACCCGAGTAGAACGGAATGGAATGGAATGGAATGGAATGGAATGGAATGGAATGGGATGGAATGGAATTCAATGGAATAGAATGGAATGGAATGGAAGGGAATGGAATCAACCCGAGTAGAATGGAATGGAAAGGAATGGAATGGAATGGAATGGAATTCAATGGAATGGAATGGAATGGAATGGAATGGAATGGAATCAACCCGAGTAGAATGGAATGGATTGGAATGGAATGGAATGGAATGGAATGGAATTCAATGGAATAGAATGAAATGGAATGGAATGGAATGGAATGGAATGGAATGGAATGGAATGGAATGGAATCAACCCGGGTAGAATCGAATGGTTTGGAACGGAATGGAATGGAATGGAATGGAATGGAATGGAATGGAATGGAATGGAATGGAATCAACCCGAGTAGAACGGAATGGAATGGAATGGAATGGAATGGAATTCAAAGAAATGGAATGGAATGGAACGGAATGGAATGGAATGGAATCAACCCGAGTAGAACGGAATGGAATGGAATGGAATGGAATGGAATGGCATGGAATGGAATGGAATGGAATGAAATGGAATGGAATGGAATGGAATGGAATGGAATGGAATGGAATGGAATGGAATGGAATGGAATGGAATGGAATGGAATGGAATGGAATCGAATGGAATCGAATGGAATCGAATGGAATGGAGTGGAATAGAATGGAATCAACCCGAGTAGAAAGGAATGGAATGGAACGGAACGGAATGGAACGGAACGGAAAGGAGCGTAATGGAGTGAAATGGAATGGAATCGAATGGAATCGAATGGAACCGAATGGAATGGAATGGAAGGGAATGGAATGGAATGGAATGGAATGGAATGGAATGGAATCAACCCGAGTAGAATAGAATGGATTGGAATGGAATGGAATGGAATGGAATGGAATGGAATGGAATGGAATGGAATGGAATCGAATGGAATCGAATGGAATGGAATGGAATCAACCCGAGTAGAACGGAATGGAAGGGAATGGAATGGAATGGAATGGAATGGAATGGAATGGAATGGAATGGAATGGAATTCAATGGAATAGAATGGAATGGAATGGAATGGAATGGAAAGGAATGGAACGGAATGGAATGGAATGGAATGGAATGGAATCAACCCGAGTAGAACGGAATGGAATGGAATGGAAAGGAATGGAATGGAATGGAATGGAATGGAATATAATGGAATGGAATGGAATCGAATGGAATCGAATGGAATCGAATGGAATCGAATGGAATGGAATGGAATGGAATGGAATGGAATGGAATGGAATGGAATGGAATCGAATGGAATGGAACGGAACGGAACGGAATGGAATGGAATGGAATGGAATGGAATGGAATGGAATCGAATGGAATGGAACGGAACGGAATGGAATGGAATGGAATGGAATGGAATGGAATGGAATCAACCCGAGTAGAAAGGAATGGAACGGAATGAAATGGAATGGAATGGAACGGAATGGAATGGAATGGAATGGAATGCAATGAAATGGAATGGAATCGAATGGAATGGAATGGAATGGACTGGAATGAAATGGAATGGAATGGAATGGAATGGAATGGAATGGAATGGAATGGAATGGAATCAACCCGAGTAGAATGGAATGGATTGGAATGGAATGGAATGGAATGGAATCGAATGGAATGGAATGGAATCGAAAGGAATGGAAAGGAATGGAATGGACGCGAGTAGAACGGAATGGAATGGAATGGAATCGAATGGAATAGAATTGAATGGAATGGAATGGAATGGAATGGAATGGAATGGAATGGAATGAACCCGAGTAGAACGGAATGGAATGGAATGGAATGGAATGGAATGGAATGGAATGGAATGGAATGGAATGGAATCAACCCGAGTAGAATGGAATGGATAGGAATGGAATGGAATGGAATGGAATGGAATTCAATAGAATGGAATGGAGGGGAATGGAAAGGAATGGAATGGAATGGAATGGAATGGAATGGAATCGAATGGAATCGAATGGAATCGAATGGAATGGAGTGGAATAGAGTGGAATCAACCCGAATAGAACGGAACGGAACGGAACGGAACGGAACGGAACGGAATTTAATGGAGTGAAATGGAATGGAATCAAATGGAGTGGAATGGAACAGAAAGGAATGGAAAGGAAGGGAATGGAATGGAATGGAATGGAATGGAATGGAATGGAATGGAATGGAATGGAATCAACCCGAGATGAACGGAATGGAATGGAATGGAATGGAATGGAATGGAATGGAATGGAATGCATTGGAATGGAATGGAATGGAATGGAATGGATTTCAATGGAATGGAATGGAATGGAATGGAATGGAATTCTATGGAATGGAATCAACCCGAGTAGAACGGAATGGAATGGAATGGAATGGAATGGAATGGAATGCAATGGAATGGAATTGATTCGAATGGAATGGAATGGAATGGAATGGTATCGAAAGGAATGGAATGGAATGGAATGCAATGGAATGGAATGGAATGGAATGGAATGGAATGGAATGGAATGGAATCAACCCGAGTAGAATGGAGTGGATTGGAATGGAATGCAATGGAATGGAATGGAATTCAATGGAATAGAATGAATTGGAATGGAATGGAATTGAAAGGAATGGAATGGAATAGAATGGAATCAGATGGAATGGAGTGGAATGGAATGGATTGGAATAGAATGGAATGGAATGGAATGGAATGGAATGGAATGGAATAGAATGGAATGGAATGGAATGGAAACAACCCGAGTAGAACGCAATGGAATGGAATGGAATGGAATGGAATGGAATGGAATGGAATGGAATGGAATGGAATTCAATGGAATAGAATGGAATGGAATGGAATAGAATGGAATGGAATGGAATTGAATCGAATGGAATGGAATGGAATGGAATGGAATGGAATGGAATGGAATGGAATTCAATGGAATATAATGGAATGGAATGGAATGGAATGGAATGGAATGGAATGGAATGGAATGGAATGGATTGGAATGGAATCAACACGAGTAGAACGGAATGGAAAGGAATGGAATGGAATGGAATGGAATGGAATCGAATGGAATGGAACGGAATGGAATGGAATGGAATGGAATGGAATGGAATGGAATGGAATGGAATGGAATTCAATGGAGTAGAATGGAATGGAATGAAATGGAATGGAATCAACCCGACAAGAATGGAATGAATTGTAATGGAATGGAATGGAATGGAATGGAATGGAATGGAATGGAATGGAATGGAATGGAATGGAATGGAAAGGAATGGAATGGAATGGAATGGAATGGAATGGAATGGAATGGAATGGAATGGAATGGAAAGGAATGGAATGGAATGGAATGGAATGGAATCAACCCGAGTAGAACGGAATGGAATGGAATCGAATGGAATCGAATGGAATGGAATGGAATGGAATGGAATGGAATGGAATGGAATGGAATTGATTCGAATGCAATGGAATGAAATGGAATGGAATGGAATGTTATCGAAAGGAATGGAATTTAATGGAATGCAATGGAATGGAATGGAATGGAATGGAATGGAATGGAATGGAATGGAATGGAATCACCCCGAGTAGAATGGAGTGGATTGGAATGGAATGGAATGGAATGGAATGGAATTCAATGGAATAGAATGAAATGAAATGGAATGGAATTGAATGGAATGGAATGGAATAGAATGGAATTGGATGGAATGGAGTGGAATGGAATGGAATGGAATGGAATGGAATGGAATGGAATGGAATCGAATGCAATGGAATGGAATGGAATGGAATGGAATGGAATGGAATGGAATGGAAAGGAATGGAATGGAATGGAATGGAATGGAATGGAATCAACCCGAGTAGAACGGAATGGAATGGAAGCGAATGGAATCGAATGGAATGCAATGGAGTGGAATGGAATGGAATGGAATCGAATGGAATGGAATGGAATGGAATGGAATCGAATGGAATGGAATGGAATGGAATGGAATGGAATGGAATGGAATCGAATGGATTGCAATGGAATGGAATGGAATCAACCCGAGTAGATTGGAATGGATTGGAATGGAATGGAATGGAATGGAATCGAATGGAATCGAATGGAATGGAATGGAATGGAGTGGAATAGAATGGAATCAACCTGTATAGAACGGAACGGAACGGAACGGAACGGAACGGAATGGAATTGAGTGAAATGGAATGGAATCGAATTTAATCGAAAGGAACCGAATGGAATGGAATGGAAGGGAATGGAATTCAATGGAATGGAATGGAATGGAATGGAATGGAATGGAATGGAATGGAATGGAATGAACCCGAGTTGAACGGAATGGAATGGAATGGGATGGAATGGAATGGAATGGAATGGAATGGAATGGAATGGAATGGAATTGATTCGAATGGAATGGAATGAAATGGAATGGAATGGAATGTTATCGAAAGGAATGGAATGGAATGGAATGCAATGGAATGGAATGGAATGGAATGGAATGGAATGGAATGGAATGGAATGGAATGGAATGGAATCAACCCGAGTAGAATGGAGTGGATTGGAATGGAATGGAATGGAATGGAATGGAATTCAATGGAAAAGAATGAAATGAAATGGAATGGAATTGAATGGAATGGAATGGAATAGAATGGAATCGGATGGAATGGAGTGGAATGGAATGGAATGGAATGGAATGGAATGGAATGGAATCGAATGGAATGGAATGGAATGGAATGGAATGGAATGGAATGGATTGGAATGGAATCAACACGAGTAGAACGGAATGGAAAGGAATGGAATGGAATGGAATGGAATGGAATGGAATGGAATGGAATGGAATGGAATGGAATGGAATGGAATGGAATGGAATGGAATGGAATGGAATGGAATGGAATGGAATCGAATGGAATCGAATGGAATGGAATGGAATGGAATGGAATGGAATGGAATGGAATCGAATGGAATGGAATGGAATTCTATGGAATAGAATGGAATGGAATGAAATGGAATGGAATCAACCCGACAAGAATGGAATGGATTGTAATGGAATGGAATGGAATGGAATGGAATGGAATGGAATGGAATGGAATGGAATGGAATGGAATCGAATGGAATGGAATGGAATGGAATGGAATGGAATGGAATGGAATGGAATGGAATGGAATGGAATGGAATCAACCCGAGTAGAACGGAATGGAATGGAATCGAATGGAATCGAATGGAATGCAATGGAATGGAATGGAATGGAATGGAATCGAATGGAATGGAATGGAATGGAATGGAATCGAATGGAATCGAATGGAATGGAATGGAATGGAATGGAATGGAATCGAATGGAATGGAATGGAATGGAATGGAATCAACCCGAGTAGATTGGAATGGATTGGAATGGAATGGAATGGAATGGAATGGAATTCAATGGAAAAAATGAAATGGAATGGAATGGAATGGAATGGAATGGAATGGAATGGAATCGAATGGAATCGAATGAAATCGAATGGAATGCAGTGGAATAGAATGGAATCAACCCGAGTAGAACGGAATGGAATGGAACGGAACGGAACGGAACGGAACGGAACGGAACCGAATGGAATGGAGTGAAATGGAACGGAATCGAATGGAATCGAAAGGAACCGAATGGAATGGAATGGAAGGGAATGGAATGGAATGGAATGGAATGGAATGGAATCAACCCGAGTAGAATGGAATGGATTGGAATGGAATGGAATGGAATGGAATGGAATGGAATAGAATGGAATGGAATGGAATGGAATGGAATGGAATGGAATGGAACGGAATGGAATGGAATGGAATGGAATTCAATGAAATGGAATGGAATGGAATGGAATGGAATGGAATGGAATGAATCCGAGTTGAACGGAATGGAATGGAATGGGATGGAATGGAATGGAATGGAATGGAATGGAATGGAATGGAATGGAATGGAATTGATTCGAATGGAATGGAATGAAATGGAATGGAATGGAATGGTATCGAAAGGAATGGAATGGAATGGAATGCAATGGAATGGAATGGAATGGAATGGAACGGAATGGAATGGAATCAACCCGAGTAGAATGGAGTGGATTGGAATGGAATGGAATGGAATGGAATGGAATTCAATGGAATAGAATGAAATGGAATGGAATGGAATAGAATGGAATGGAATGGAATAGAATGGAATCGGATGGAAAGGAGTGGAATGGAATGGAATGGAATGGAATGGAATCGAATGGAATGGAATGGAATGGAATGGAATGGAATGGAATGGAATGGAATGGAATCAACCCGAGTAGAACGGAATCGAATGGAATGGAATGGAATGGAATGGAATGGAATGGAATGGAATGGAATTCAATGGAATAGAATGGAATGGAATGGAATAGAATGGAATGGAATGGAATTGAATCGAATGGAATGGAATGGAGTGGAATGCAATGGAATGGAATGGAATGGAATCAACCCGAGTAGAACGGAATGGATTGGAATGGAAAGGAATGGAATGGAATGGAATGAATGGAATGGAATGGAATGGAATGGAATCGAATGGAATCGAATGGAATCGAATGGAATGGAACGGAATGGAGTTTAATGGAATGGAATCGAATGGAATGGAATGGAATGGAATGGAATGGAATGGAATGGAATGGAATGGAATGGAATGGAATGGAATCAACCCGAGTAGAACGGAATGGAATGGAATGGAATGGAATGGAATGGAATGGAATGGAATGGAATTCTATGGAATATAATGTTATGGAATGGAATGGAATGGAATGGAATGGAATGGAATGGAATGGATTGGAATGGAATCAACACGAGTAGAACGGAATGGAATGGAATGGAAAGGAATGGAATGGAATGGAATGGAATGGAATGGAATGGAATGGAATGTTATGTAATGGAATGGAATCGAATGGAATGGAATGGAATGGAATGGAACGGAACGGAATGGAATGGAATGGAATGGAATGGAATGGAATGGAATGGAATGGAATGGAATTCTATGGAATGGAATGGAATGGAATGGAATCAACCCGAGTAGAACGGAATGGAATGGAATGGAAAGGAATGGAATGGAATGGAATGGAATGGAATGGAATGGAATGGAATGGAACGGAATGGAATGGAATGGAATGGAATGGAATGGAATGGAATGGAGTGGAATGGAATGGAATGGAATGGAATGGAATGGAATGGAATTCAATGGAATAGAATGGAATGGAATGGAATGGAATGGAATGGAATGGAATGGAATGGAATGGAATGGAATGCAATGAAATGGAATGGAATGGAATGGAATGGAATGGAATGGAATGGAATGGAATGGAATGGAATGGAATCTACCCGAGTAGAATGGAATGGATTGGAATGGAATGGAATGGAATGGAATCGAATGGAATGGAATGGAATCGAAAGGAATGGAAAGGAATGGATTGGACGCGAGTAGAACGGAATGGAATGGAATGGAATGGAATGGAATGGAATGGAATGGAATGGAATGGAATGGAATGAACCCGAGTAGAACGGAATGGAATGGAATGGAATGGAATGGAATGGAATGGAATGGAATGGAATGGAATGGAATGGAATGGAATCAACCCGAGTAGAATGGAATGGATAGGAATGGAATGGAATGGAATGGAATGTAATTCCATAGAATGGAATGGAGGGGAATGGAAAGGAATGGAATGGAATGGAATGGAATGGAATGGAATCGAATGGAATTGAATGGAATCGAATGGAATGGAGTGGAATAGAGTGGAATCAACCCGAATAGAACGGAACGGAACGGAACGGAACGGAACGGAACGGAACGGAACGGAATTTAATGGAGTGAAATGGAATGGAATCAAATGGAGTGGAATGGAACAGAATGGAATGGAATGGAATGGAATGGAATGGAATGGAATGGAATGGAATGGAATGGAATGGAATGGAATCAACCCGAGTAGAACGGAATGGAATGGAATGGAATGGAATGGAATGGAATGGAATGCATTGGAATGGAATGGAATGGAATGGAATGGAATTCAATGGAATGGAATGGAATGGAATGGAATGGAATCAACCCGAGTAGAACGGAATGGAATGGAATGGAATGGAATGGAATGGAATGGAATGGAATGGAATGGAATGGAATGGAATGGAATTCTATGGAATATAATGGAATGGAATGGAATGGAATGGAATGGAATGGTATCGAAAGGAATGGAATGGAATGCAATGGAATGGAATGGAATGGAATGCAATGGAATGGAATGGAATGGAATGGAATGGAATGGAATGGAATCAACCCGAGTAGAATGGAGTGGATTGGAATGGAATGGAATGGAATGGAATGGAATTCAATGGAATATAATGAAATGGAATGGAATGGAATGGAAAGGAATGGAATGGAATAGAATGGAATCAGATGGAATGGAGTGGAATGGAATGGAATGGAATGGAATGGAATCGAATGGAATGGAATGGAATGGAATGGAATCGAAGGGAATGGAATGGAATGGAATCAACCCGAGTAGAACGGAATGGAATGGAATGGAATGGAATGGAATGGAATGGAATGGAATGGAATGGAATGAAATTCAATGGAATGGAATGGAATGGAATGGAAAAGAATGGAATGGAATGGAATTGAATCGAATGGAATGGAATGGAATGGAATGGAATGGAATGGAATGGAATTCAATGGAATATAATGGAATGGAATGGAATGGAATGGAATGGAATGGATTGGAATGGAATCAACACGAGTAGAACGGAATGGAAATGAATCGAATGGAATGGAATGGAATGGAATGGAATGGAATGGAATGGAATGGAATGGAATCGAATGGAATCGAATGGAATCGAATGGAATGGAATGGAATAGAATGGAATCGAATGGAATGGAACGGAATGGAATGGAATGGAATGGAATGGAATGGAATGGAATGGAATGGAATTCTATGGAATAGAATGGAATGGAATGAAATTGAATGGAATCAACCCGACAAGAATGGAATGGATTGTAATGGAATGGAATGGAATGGAATGGAATGGAATGGAATGGAATGGAATGGAATGGAATCGAATGGAATGGAATGGAATGGAATGGAATGGAATGGAATGGAATGGAATGGAATGGAATGGAATCAACCCGAGTAGAACAGAATGGAATGGAATCGAATGGAATCAAATGGAATGCAATGGAATGGAATGGAATGGAATGGAATCGAATGGAATGGAATGGAATGGAATGGAATCGAATGGAATGGAATGGAATGGAATGGAATGGAATGGAATGGAATCGAATGGAATGGAATGGAATGGAATGGAATCAACCCGAGTAGATTGGAATGGATTGGAATGGAATGGAATGGAATGGAAGGGAATTCAATGGAAAAAATGAAATGGAATGGAATGGAATGGAATGGAATGGAATGGAATCGAATGGAATGGAATGGAATGCAATAGAATGGAATGGAATGGAATGGAATGGAATGGAATGGAATGGAATGGAATGGAATCGAATGGAATGGAATGGAATGGAATCAACCCGAGAAGATTGGAATGGATTGGAATGGAGTGGAATGGAATGGAATGGAACGGAATCAACCCGAGTAGAATGGAATGGATTGGAATGGAATGGAATGGAATGGAATGGAATGGAATGGAATGAACCCGAGTAGAACGGAATGGAATGGAATGGAATGGAATGGAATGGAATGGAATGGAATGGAATGGAATTGAATGGAATGGAATGGAATGAACCCGAGTAGAACGGAATGGAGTAGAATGGAATGGAATGGAATGGAATGGAATTTAATGGAATGGAATGGAAAGGAATGGAATGGAATGGAATCAACCCGAGTAGAATGGAATGGGTAGGAATGGAATGGAATGGAATGGAATGTAATTCAATAGAATAGAATGGAAGGGAATGGAAAGGAATGGAAAGGAATGGAATGGAATGGAATCGAGTGGAATCGAATGGAATCGAATGGAATGGAGTGGAATAGAATGGAATCAAACCGAATAGAACGGAACGGAACGGAACGGAACGGAACGGAACGGAATGGAATGGAGTGACATGGAATGGAATCAAATGGAATCGAATGGAACCGAATGGAATGGAATGGAAGGGAATGGAATGCAATGGAATGGAATGGAATGGAATGGAATCAACCCGAGTAGAACGGAATGGAGTGGAATGGAATGGAATGGAATGGAATCGAATGGAATGGAATGGAATAGAATGGAATCAACCCGAGTAGAACGGAATGGAATGGAATGGAATGGAATGGAATGGAATGGAATGGAATGGAATATAATGGAATCAACCCGATTAGAACGGAATGGAATGGAATGGAATGGAATGGAATGGAATGGAATGGAATGGAATGATCAACCCGAGTAGAACGGAATGGAATGGAATGGCATGGAATGGAATGGAATGTAAAGGAATGATCAACCCGAATAGAACGGAGCGGAACGGAATGGAATCGAATGGAATGGAGTGGAATGCAATGGAATGGAATGGAAGGGAATGATCAACACGAGTAGAACGGAATGCAATGGAATGGAATGGAATGGAATCGAATGGAATCTACCCGAGTAAAACGGAATGGAATGCAATGGAATTGAACGGAAAGGAACGGAACGGAACGGAACAGAATCGAATGGAATGAACCCGAGTAGTTCGGAATGGAATGGAATGGAATGGAATGGAATGCAATGGAATGGAATGCAATGGAATGGAATGGAATGGAATGGAATGGAATGGAGTGGAATGGAATAGAATGGAATCAACCCGAGTAGAACGGAGTGGAATGGAATGGAATGGAATGGAATGGAATGGAATGGAATGGAATGGAATCGAATGGAATGGAATGGAATAGAATAGAATCAACCCGAGTAGAAGGGAATGGAATGGAATGGAATGGAATGGAATGGAACGGAACGGAACAGAACGGAACGGAATGGAATGAACCAGAGTAGAACGGAATGGACTGGAATGGAATGGAATGGAATGGAATGGAATGGAATGGAATGGAATGGAATGAAATGGAATGATCAACCCGTGTAGTACGCAATGGAATGGAATGGAACGGAATGGAATGTAATGGAATGGAATGGAATGGAATGGAATAGAATGGAATCAACCCGAGAAGAATGGAATGGAATGGAATGGAATGGAATGGAACGGAACGGAATGGAACGGAAAGGAATGGAATTGAATGAACCCGAGTAGAACGGAATGGAATGGAATGGAATGGAATCGAATGGAATCGAATGAAATCGAATGGAATCGAATGGAATGGAATGGAATAGAATGGAATCAACCCGAGTAGAATGGAATGGAATGGAATGGAATGGAATGGAAAGGAATGAACCCGAGTAGAACGAAATGGAATGCAATGGAATGGAATGGAATGGAATGGAATGGAATGGAATGGAATGGAATGGAATATATTGGAATCCACCCGATTAGAACGGAATGGAATGGAATGGAATGGAATGGAATGGAATGGAGTGGAATGGAATAGAATGGAATCAACCCGAGTAGAACGGAATGGAATGGAATGGAATGGAATGGAATGGACTGGAATGGAATGGAACAGAACTGAACGGAATGGAATGAACCCGAGTAGAACGGAATGGACAGGAAAGGAATGGAATGGAATGGAATGGAATGGAATGGAATGGAATGATCAACCCGAGTAGAACGGAATGGAATGGAATGGAATGGAATGGAATGGAATGGAATGGAATGGAATGGAATGGATTCGAATGCTATGGAATGGAATAGAATGGAATCAACCCGAGAAGAACGGAATGGAATGGAATGGAATGGAATGGAACGGAACGGAATGGAACGGAACGGAATGGAATTGAATGAACCCGAGTAGAACGGAATGGAATGGAATGGAATGGAATGGAATGGAATGGAATGGAATGGATTCGAATGCAATGGAATGGAATGGAATGGAATGGATTCGAATGCAATGGAATGGAATAGAATGGAATCAACCCGAGAAGAACGGAATGGAATGGAATGGAATGGAATGGAATGGAACGGAACGGAATGGAACGGAACGGAATGGAATTGAATGAACCCGAGTAGAACGGAATGGAATGGAATGGAATGGAATCGTATGGAATCGAATGGAATCGAATGGAATCGAATGGAATGGAATGGAATAGAAAGGAATCAACCTGAGTAGAATGGAATGGAATGGAATGGAATGGAATGGAATGGAATGGAATGGAATGGAATGGAATGAGCCCGAGTAGAACGGAATGGAATGCAATGGAATGGAATGGAATGGAATAGAATGGAATCAACCCGAGTAGAACGGAATGGAATGGTATGGAATGGAATGGAATGGAATGATCAATCCGAGTAGAACGGAGCGGAATGAAATGGAATCGAATGGAATGGAGTCGAATGGAATGGAATGGAATGGAAGGGAATGACTAACCCGAGTAGAACGGAGTGGAATGGAATGGAATGGAATGGAATGGAATGGAATGGAATGGAATCGAATGGAATCTACCCGAGTAGAACGGAATGGAATGGAATGGAATGGAATGGAACGGAATAGAATGGAATCAACCCGAGTAGAACGGAATGGAATGGTATGGAATGGAATGGAATGGATTGGAATGGAATGAACCCGAGTAGAACGGAATGGAATGGATTGGAATGGAATGGAATGGAATGGAATGGAAAGGAATGATCAACGCGAGTAGAACGGAACAGAATGGAAAGGAATGGAATGGAATGGAATGGAATGGAATGGAATGGAATGGAATTATCAACCCGAGTAGAACGGAATGGAATGGAATAGAATGGAATGGAATGGAATGGAATGGAATGTAATAGAATGGAATAAACACGAGTAGAACGGAACGGAACGGAACGGAACGGAGCGGAACGGAATGGAATGGAATGGTATGGAATGGAATGGAATGGAATGGAATGGAATGGAAAGGAATGGAATGGAATAGAATGGAATCAACCAGAGTAGAATGGAATGGAATGGAATGGAATGGAATGGAATGGAATGGACCCGAGTAGAACGGAATGTAATGCAATGGAATGGAATGGAATGGAATGGAATGGAATGGAATGGAATGATCAATCCGAGTAGAACGGAGAGGAATGAAATGGAATCGAATGGAATGGAGTCGAATGGAATGGAATGGAATGGAAGGGAATGAATAACCCGAGTAGAACGGAATGGAATGGAATGGAATGGAATGGAATGGAATCGAATGGAATCTACCCGAGTAGAACGGAATGGAATGGAATGGAATGGAATGGAATGGAATAGAATGGAATCAACCCGAGTAGAACGGAATGGAATGGTATGGAATGGAATGGAATGGAATGGAATTGAATGAACCCGAGTAGAACGGAATGGAAAGGAATGGAATGGAATGGAATGGAATGGAATGGAATGATCAACCCGAGTAGAACGGAAAGGAACGGAATGGAATGTAATTGAATGGAATGGAATGGAATGTAATAGAATGGAATAAACACGAGTAGAACGGAACGGAACGGAGCGGAACGGAACGGAATGGAATGGAATGGAATGGAATCAACCCGAGTAGAACGGAATGGAATGCAATGCAATGGAATGGAATGGAATGGAATGGAATCGAACGGAATGGAATGGAATAGAATGGAATCAACCCGAGTAGAACGGAATGGAATGGAATGGAATGGAATGGAATGGAATGGAATTGAATGGAATGGAATGGAGTAGAATGGAATCAACCCGAGTAGAACGGAATGGAATGGAATGGAATGGAACGGAACGGAATGGAACGGAACGGAATGGAATGGAATGAACTCGAGTAGAACGGAATGGAATGGAATGGAATGGAATGGAATGGAATGGAATGGAATGGAATGGAATGAGCCCGAGTAGAACGGAACGGAATGCAATGGAATGGAATGGAATGGAATGGAATGGAATGGAATGGAATGGAATATAACGGAATCAACCCGAGTAGAACGGAATGGAATTGAATGGAATGGAATAGAATGGAATGGAATGGAATGCAATGATCAACCCGAGCAGAACGGAAAGGAATAGAATGGAATGTAATGGAATGGAATGGAATGGAATGGAGTGGAAAGGAATGGAATGGAATGGAATGGAATGGAATGGAATGGATTGGAACGTAACAGAACGGAACGGAACGGAACGGAACGGAATGAACCCGACTAGAACGGAATGGAATGGAATGGAATGGAATGGAATGGAATGGAATGGAATGGAATAGAATGGAATCAACCAGAGTAGAATGGAATGGAATGGAATGGAATGGAATGGAATGGAATGGACCCGAGTAGAACGGAATGTAATGCAATGGAATGTAATGGAATGGAATGGAATGGAATGGAATGATCAATCCGAGTAGAACGGAGCGGAATGAAATGGAATCGAATGGAATGGAGTCGAATGGAATGGAATGGAATGGAAGGGAATGACTAACCCGAGTAGAACGGAGTGGAATGGAATGGAATGCAATGGAATGGAATCGAATGGAATCTACCCGAGAAGAACGGAATGGAATGGAATGGAATGGAATGGAATGGAATAGAATGGAATCAACCCGAGTAGAACGGAATGGAATGGTATGGAATGGAATGGAATGGAATGGAATGGAATGGAATGAACCCGAGTAGAACGGAATGGAATGGATTGGAATGGAATGGAATGGAATGGAATGGAATGGAATCGAATGGAATGGAATGGAATGGAATGGAATGGAATGGAATGGAATGGAATGGAATCAACCCGAGTAGAACGGAATGGAATGGAATCGAATGGAATCGAATGGAATGCAATGGAATGGAATGGAATGGAATGGAATCGAATGGAATGGAATGGAATGGAATGGAATCGAATGGAATCGAATGGAATGGAATGGAATGGAATGGAATCAACCCGAGTAGATTGGAATGGATTGGAATGGAATGGAATGGAATGGAATGGAATTCAATGGAAAAAATGAAATGGAATTGAATGGACTGGAATGGAATGCAATGGAATGGAATGGAATGGAATGGAATCGAATGGAATGGAATGGAATGGAATCAACCCGAGAAGATTGGAATGGATTGGAATGGAGTGGAATGGAATGGAATGGAATGGAATTCAATGGAAAAAATGAAATGGAATGGAATGGAATGGAATGGAATGGAATGGAATGGAATGGAATCGAATGGAATCGAATGAAATCGAATGGAATGCAGTGGAATAGAATGGAATCAACCCGAGTAGAACGGAATGGAATGGAACGGAACGGAACGGAACGGAACGGAACGGAACGGAACCGAATGGAATGGAGTGAAATGGAACGGAATCGAATGGAATCGAAAGGAACCGAATGGAATGGAATGGAAGGGAATGGAATGGAATGGAATGGAATGGAATGGAATCAACCCGAGTAGAATGGAATGGATTGGAATGGAATGGAATGGAATGGAATGGAATGGAATGGAATAGAATGGAATGGAATGGAATGGAATGGAATGGAATGGAACGGAATGGAATGGAATGGAATGGAATTCAATGAAATGGAATGGAATGGAATGGAATGGAATGGAATGGAATGAATCCGAGTTGAACGGAATGGAATGGAATGGGATGGAATGGAATGGAATGGAATGGAATGGAATGGAATGGAATGGAATGGAATGGAATTGATTCGAATGGAATGGAATGAAATGGAATGGAATGGAATGGTATCGAAAGGAATGGAATGGAATGGAATGCAATGGAATGGAATGGAATGGAATGGAATGGAATGGAATGGAATCAACCCGAGTAGAATGGAGTGGATTGGAATGGAATGGAATGGAATGGAATGGAATTCAATGGAATAGAATGAAATGGAATGGAATGGAATAGAATGGAATGGAATGGAATAGAATGGAATCGGATGGAAAGGAGAGGAATGGAATGGAATGGAATGGAATGGAATGGAATAGAATCGAATGGAATGGAATGGAATGGAATGGAATGGAATGGAATGGAATGGAATGGAATGGAATCAACCCGAGTAGAACGGAATCGAATGGAATGGAATGGAATGGAATGGAATGGAATGGAATGGAATGGAATTCAATGGAATAGAATGGAATGGAATGGAATAGAATGGAATGGAATGGAATTGAATCGAATGGAATGGAATGGAGTGGAATGCAATGGAATGGAATGGAATGGAATCAACCCGAGTAGAACGGAATGGATTGGAATGGAAAGGAATGGAATGGAATGGAATGAATGGAATGGAATGGAATGGAATGGAATCGAATGGAATCGAATGGAATCGAATGGAATGGAACGGAATGGAGTTTAATGGAATGGAATCGAATGGAATGGAATGGAATGGAATGGAATGGAAGGGAATGGAATGGAATGGAATGGAATGGAATGGAATGGAATGGAATCAACCCGAGTAGAACGGAATGGAATGGAATGGAATGGAATGGAATGGAATGGAATGGAATGGAATTCTATGGAATATAATGGAATGGAATGGAATGGAATGGAATGGAATGGAATGGAATGGAATGGATTGGAATGGAATCAACACGAGTAGAACGGAATGGAATGGAATGGAAAGGAATGGAATGGAATGGAATGGAATGGAATGGAATGGAATGGAATGTTATGTAATGGAATGGAATCGAATGGAATGGAATGGAATGGAATGGAACGGAACGGAATGGAATGGAATGGAATGGAATGGAATGGAATGGAATGGAATGGAATGGAATTCTATGGAATGGAATGGAATGGAATGGAATCAACCCGAGTAGAACGGAATGGAATGGAATGGAAAGGAATGGAATGGAATGGAATGGAATGGAATGGAATGGAATGGAATGGAACGGAATGGAATGGAATGGAATGGAATGGAATGGAATGGAATGGAGTGGAATGGAATGGAATGGAATGGAATGGAATGGAATGGAATTCAATGGAATAGAATGGAATGGAATGGAATGGAATGGAATGGAATGGAATGGAATGGAATGGAATGCAATGAAATGGAATGGAATGGAATGGAATGGAATGGAATGGAATGGAATGGAATGGAATCTACCTGAGTAGAATGGAATGGATTGGAATGGAATGGAATGGAATGGAATCGAATGGAATGGAATGGAATCGAAAGGAATGGAAAGGAATGGATTGGACGCGAGTAGAACGGAATGGGATGGAATGGAATGGAATGGAATGGAATGGAATGGAATGGAATGGAATGGAATGAACCCGAGTAGAACGGAATGGAATGGAATGGAATGGAATGGAATGGAATGGAATGGAATGGAATGGAATGGAATGGAATGGAATCAACCCGAGTAGAATGGAATGGATAGGAATGGAATGGAATGGAATGGAATGTAATTCCATAGAATGGAATGGAGGGGAATGGAAAGGAATGGAATGGAATGGAATGGAATGGAATGGAATCGAATGGAATTGAATGGAATCGAATGGAATGGAGTGGAATAGAGTGGAATCAACCCGAATAGAACGGAACGGAACGGAACGGAACGGAACGGAACGGAATGGAACGGAACGGAATTTAATGGAGTGAAATGGAATGGAATCAAATGGAGTGGAATGGAACAGAATGGAATGGAATGGAAGGGAATGGAATGGAATGGAATGGAATGGAATGGAATGGAATGGAATGGAATGGAATGGAATGGAATCAACCCGAGTAGAACGGAATGGAATGGAATGGAATGGAATGGAATGGAATGGAATGCATTGGAATGGAATGGAATGGAATGGAATGGAATTCAATGGAATGGAATGGAATGGAATGGAATGGAATCAACCCGAGTAGAACGGAATGGAATGGAATGGAATGGAATGGAATGGAATGGAATGGAATGGAATGGAATGGAATGGAATGGAATGGAATTCTATGGAATATAATGGAATGGAATGGAATGGAATGGAATGGAATGGTATCGAAAGGAATGGAATGGAATGCAATGGAATGGAATGGAATGGAATGCAATGGAATGGAATGGAATGGAATGGAATGGAATGGAATCAACCCGAGTAGAATGGAGTGGATTGGAATGGAATGGAATGGAATGGAATGGAATTCAATGGAATATAATGAAATGGAATGGAATGGAATGGAAAGGAATGGAATGGAATAGAATGGAATCAGATGGAATGGAGTGGAATGGAATGGAATGGAATGGAATGGAATCGAATGGAATGGAATGGAATGGAATGGAATCGAAGGGAATGGAATGGAATGGAATCAACCCGAGTAGAACGGAATGGAATGGAATGGAATGGAATGGAATGGAATGGAATGGAATGGAATGGAATGGAATGAAATTCAATGGAATAGAATGGAATGGAATGGAAAAGAATGGAATGGAATGGAATTGAATCGAATGGAATGGAATGGAATGGAATGGAATGGAATGGAATGGAATTCAATGGAATATAATGGAATGGAATGGAATGGAATGGAATGGAATGGATTGGAATGGAATCAACACGAGTAGAACGGAATGGAAATGAATCGAATGGAATGGAATGGAATGGAATGGAATGGAATGGAATGGAATGGAATCGAATGGAATCGAATGGAATCGAATGGAATGGAATGGAATGGAATGGAATCGAATGGAATGGAACGGAATGGAATGGAATGGAATGGAATGGAATGGAATGGAATGGAATGGAATTCTATGGAATAGAATGGAATGGAATGAAATTGAATGGAATCAACCCGACAAGAATGGAATGGATTGTAATGGAATGGAATGGAATGGAATGGAATGGAATGGAATGGAATGGAATGGAATCGAATGGAATGGAATGGAATGGAATGGAATGGAATGGAATGGAATGGAATGGAATGGAATGGAATCAACCCGAGTAGAACGGAATGGAATGGAATCGAATGGAATCGAATGGAATGCAATGGAATGGAATGGAATGGAATGGAATCGAATGGAATGGAATGGAATGGAATGGAATCGAATGGAATGGAATGGAATGGAATGGAATGGAATGGAATGGAATCGAATGGAATGGAATGGAATGGAATGGAATCAACCCGAGTAGACTGGAATGGATTGGAATGGAATGGAATGGAATGGAAGGGAATTCAATGGAAAAAATGAAATGGAATGGAATGGAATGGAATGGAATGGAATGGAATGGAATGGAATCGAATGGAATGGAATGGAATGCAATAGAATGGAATGGAATGGAATGGAATGGAATGGAATGGAATGGAATGGAATGGAATCGAATGGAATGGAATGGAATGGAATCAACCCGAGAAGATTGGAATGGATTGGAATGGAGTGGAATGGAATGGAATGGAACGGAATCAACCCGAGTAGAATGGAATGGATTGGAATGGAATGGAATGGAATGGAATGGAATGGAATGGAATGAACCCGAGTAGAACGGAATGGAATGGAATGGAATGGAATGGAATGGAATGGAATGGAATGGAATTGAATGGAATGGAATGGAATGAACCCGAGTAGAACGGAATGGAATAGAATGGAATGGAATGGAATGGAATGGAATTTAATGGAATGGAATGGAAAGGAATGGAATGGAATGGAATCAACCCGAGTAGAATGGAATGGGTAGGAATGGAATGGAATGGAATGGAATGTAATTCAATAGAATAGAATGGAAGGGAATGGAAAGGAATGGAAAGGAATGGAATGGAATGGAATCGAATGGAATCGAATGGAATCGAATGGAATGGAGTGGAATAGAATGGAATCAAACCGAATAGAACGGAACGGAACGGAACGGAACGGAACGGAACGGAATGGAATGGAGTGACATGGAATGGAATCAAATGGAATCGAATGGAACCGAATGGAATGGAATGGAAGGGAATGGAATGCAATGGAATGGAATGGAATGGAATGGAATCAACCCGAGTAGAACGGAATGGAGTGGAATGGAATGGAATGGAATGGAATCGAATGGAATGGAATGGAATAGAATGGAATCAACCCGAGTAGAACGGAATGGAATGGAATGGAATGGAATGGAATGGAATGGAATGGAATGGAATGGAATGGAATGGAATGGAATGGAATATAATGGAATCAACCCGATTAGAACGGAATGGAATGGAATGGAATGGAATGGAATGGAATGGAATGGAATGGAATGATCAACCCGAGTAGAAAGGAATGGAATGGAATGGCATGGAATGGAATGGAATGTAAAGGAATGATCAACCCGAATAGAACGGAGCGGAACGGAATGGAATCGAATGGAATGGAGTGGAATGCAATGGAATGGAATGGAAGGGAATGATCAACACGAGTAGAACGGAATGCAATGGAATGGAATGGAATGGAATCGAATGGAATCTACCCGAGTAAAACGGAATGGAATGCAATGGAATTGAACGGAAAGGAACGGAACGGAACGGAACAGAATCGAATGGAATGAACCCGAGTAGTACGGAATGGAATGGAATGGAATGGAATGGAATGCAATGGAATGGAATGCAATGGAATGGAATGGAATGGAATGGAATGGAATGGAATGGAGTGGAATGGAATAGAATGGAATCAACCCGAGTAGAACGGAGTGGAATGGAATGGAATGGAATGGAATGGAATGGAATGGAATGGAATCGAATGGAATGGAATGGAATAGAATAGAATCAACCCGAGTAGAAGGGAATGGAATGGAATGGAATGGAATGGAATGGAACGGAACGGTACAGAACGGAACGGAATGGAATGAACCAGAGTAGAACGGAATGGACTGGAATGGAATGGAATGGAATGGAATGGAATGGAATGGAATGGAATGAAATGGAATGATCAACCCGTGTAGTACGCAATGGAATGGAATGGAACGGAATGGAATGTAATGGAATGGAATGGAATGGAATGGAATAGAATGGAATTAACCCGAGAAGAATGGAATGGAATGGAATGGAATGGAATGGAACGGAACGGAATGGAACGGAACGGAATGGAATTGAATGAACCCGAGTAGAACGGAATGGAATGGAATGGAATGGAATCGAATGGAATCGAATGAAATCGAATGGAATCGAATGGAATGGAATGGAATAGAATGGAATCAACCCGAGTAGAATGGAATGGAATGGAATGGAATGGAATGGAAAGGAATGAACCCGAGTAGAACGAAATGGAATGCAATGGAATGGAATGGAATGGAATGGAATCGAATGGAATGGAATGGAATGGAATATATTGGAATCCACCCGATTAGAACGGAATGGAATGGAATGGAATGGAATGGAATGGAATGGAGTGGAATGGAATAGAATGGAATCAACCCGAGTAGAACGGAATGGAATGGAATGGAATGGAATGGAATGGACTGGAATGGAATGGAACAGAACTGAACGGAATGGAATGAACCCGAGTAGAACGGAATGGACAGGAAAGGAATGGAATGGAATGGAATGGAATGGAATGGAATGGAATGATCAACCCGAGTAGAACGGAATGGAATGGAATGGAATGGAATGGAATGGAATGGAATGGAATGGAATGGAATGGAATGGAATGGATTCGAATGCTATGGAATGGAATAGAATGGAATCAACCCGAGAAGAACGGAATGGAATGGAATGGAATGGAATGGAACGGAACGGAATGGAACGGAACGGAATGGAATTGAATGAACCCGAGTAGAACGGAATGGAATGGAATGGAATGGAATGGAATGGAATGGAATGGAATGGATTCGAATGCAATGGAATGGAATAGAATGGAATCAACCTGAGAAGAACGGAATGGAATGGAATGGAATGGAATGGAATGGAACGGAACGGAATGGAACGGAACGGAATGGAATTGAATGAACCCGAGTAGAACGGAATGGAATGGAATGGAATGGAATCGTATGGAATCGAATGGAATCGAATGGAATCGAATGGAATGGAATGGAATAGAAAGGAATCAACCTGAGTAGAATGGAATGGAATGGAATGGAATGGAATGGAATGGAATGGAATGGAATGGAATGGAATGGAATGAGCCCGAGTAGAACGGAATGGAATGCAATGGAATGGAATGGAATGGAATTGAATGGAATCAACCCGAGTAGAACGGAATGGAATGGTATGGAATGGAATGGAATGGAATGATCAATCCGAGTAGAACGGAGCGGAATGAAATGGAATCGAATGGAATGGAGTCGAATGGAATGGAATGGAATGGAAGGGAATGACTAACCCGAGTAGAACGGAGTGGAATGGAATGGAATGGAATGGAATGGAATGGAATGGAATCGAATGGAATCTACCCGAGTAGAACGGAATGGAATGGAATGGAATGGAATGGAACGGAATAGAATGGAATCAACCCGAGTAGAACGGAATGGAATGGTATGGAATGGAATGGAATGGATTGGAATGGAATGAACCCGAGTAGAACGGAATGGAATGGATTGGAATGGAATGGAATGGAATGGAATGGAAAGGAATGATCAACGCGAGTAGAACGGAACAGAATGGAAAGGAATGGAATGGAATGGAATGCAATGGAATGGAATGGAATGGAATTATCAACCCGAGTAGAACGGAATGGAATGGAATAGAATGGAATGGAATGGAATGGAATGGAATGTAATAGAATGGAATAAACACGAGTAGAACGGAACGGAACGGAACGGAACGGAGCGGAACGGAATGGAATGGAATGGTATGGAATGGAATGGAATGGAATGGAATGGAATGGAAAGGAATGGAATGGAATAGAATGGAATCAACCAGAGTAGAATGGAATGGAATGGAATGGAATGGAATGGAATGGAATGGACCCGAGTAGAACGGAATGTAATGCAATGGAATGGAATGGAATGGAATGGAATGGAATGGAATGGAATGATCAATCCGAGTAGAACGGAGAGGAATGAAATGGAATCGAATGGAATGGAGTCGAATGGAATGGAATGGAATGGAAGGGAATGACTAACCCGAGTAGAACGGAATGGAATGGAATGGAATGGAATGGAATGGAATCGAATGGAATCTACCCGAGTAGAACGGAATGGAATGGAATGGAATGGAATGGAATGGAATAGAATGGAATCAACCCGAGTAGAACGGAATGGAATGGTATGGAATGGAATGGAATGGAATGGAATTGAATGAACCCGAGTAGAACGGAATGGAAAGGAATGGAATGGAATGGAATGGAATGGAATGGAATGATCAACCCGAGTAGAACGGAATGGAACGGAATGGAATGTAATGGAATGGAATGGAATGGAATGTAATAGAATGGAATAAACACGAGTAGAACGGAACGGAACGGAGCGGAACGGAACGGAATGGAATGGAATGGAATGGAATCAACCCGAGTAGAACGGAATGGAATGCAATGCAATGGAATGGAATGGAATGGAATGGAATCGAACGGAATGGAATGGAATAGAATGGAATCAACCCGAGTAGAACGGAATGGAATGGAATGGAATGGAATGGAATGGAATGGAATTGAATGGAAAGGAATGGAGTAGAATGGAATCAACCCGAGTAGAACGGAATGGAATGGAATGGAATGGAACGGAACGGAACGGAACGGAACGGAATGGAATGGAATGAACTCGAGTAGAACGGAATGGAATGGAATGGAATGGAATGGAATGGAATGGAATGGAATGGAATGGAATGGAATGAGCCCGAGTAGAACGGAACGGAATGCAATGGAATGGAATGGAATGGAATGGAATGGAATGGAATGGAATGGAATATAACGGAATCAACCCGAGTAGAACGGAATGGAATTGAATGGAATGGAATAGAATGGAATGGAATGGAATGCAATGATCAACCCGAGCAGAACGGAAAGGAATAGAATGGAATGTAATGGAATGGAATGGAATGGAATGGAGTGGAAAGGAATGGAATGGAATGGAATGGAATGGAATGGAATGGATTGGAACGTAACAGAACGGAACGGAACGGAACGGAACGGAATGAACCCGACTAGAACGGAATGGAATGGAATGGAATGGAATGGAATGGAATGGAATAGAATGGAATCAACCAGAGTAGAATGGAATGGAATGGAATGGAATGGAATGGAATGGAATGGACCCGAGTAGAACGGAATGTAATGCAATGGAATGTAATGGAATGGAATGGAATGGAATGGAATGATCAATCCGAGTAGAACGGAGCGGAATGAAATGGAATCGAATGGAATGGAGTCGAATGGAATGGAATGGAATGGAAGGGAATGACTAACCCGAGTAGAACGGAGTGGAATGGAATGGAATGCAATGGAATGGAATCGAACGGAATCTACCCGAGTAGAACGGAATGGAATGGAATGGAATGGAATGGAATGGAATAGAATGGAATCAACCCGAGTAGAACGGAATGGAATGGTATGGAATGGAATGGAATGGAATGGAATGGAATGGAATGAACCCGAGTAGAACGGAATGGAATGGATTGGAATGGAATGGAATGGAATGGAATGGAAAGGAATGATCAACCCGAGTAGAACGGAACAGAATGGAAAGGAATGGAATGGAATGGAATGGAATGCAATGGAATGGAATGGAATGATCAACCCGAGTAGAACGGAATGGAATGGAATAGAATGGAGTGGAATGGAATGGAATGGAAAGTAATAGAATGGAATAAACACGAGTAGAACGGAACGGAACGGAACGGAACGGAGCGGAACGGAATGGAATGGAATGGAATGGAATGGAATGGAATGGAATGGAATGGAAAGGAATGGAATGGAATAGAATGGAATCAACCAGAGTAGAATGGAATGGAATGGAATGGAATGGAATGGAATGGAATGGACCCGAGTAGAACGGAATGTAATGCAATGGAATGGAATGGAATGGAATGGAATGGAATGGAATGGAATGATCAATCCGAGTAGAACGGAGAGGAATGAAATGGAATCGAATGGAATGGAGTCGAATGGAATGGAATGGAATGGAAGGGAATGACTAACCCGAGTAGAACGGAATGGAAAGGAATGGAATGGAATGGAATGGAATGGAATCGAATGGAATCTACCCGAGTAGAACGGAATGGAATGGAATGGAATGGAATAGAATGGAATCAACCCGAGTAGAACGGAATGGAATGGTATGGAATGGAATGGAATGGAATGGAATTGAATGAACCCGAGTAGAACGGAATGGAAAGGAATGGAATGGAATGGAAAGGAATGGAATGGAATGATCAACCCGAGTAGAACGGAATGGAATGGAATGGAATGTAATGGAATGGAATGGAATGGAATGTAATAGAATGGAATAAACACGAGTAGAACGGAACGGAACGGAGCGGAACGGAACGGAATGGAATGGAATGGAATGGAATCAACCCGAGTAGAACGGAATGGAATGCAATGCAATGGAATGGAATGGAATGGAATGGAATCGAATGGAATGGAATGGAATAGAATGGAATCAACCCGAGTAGAACGGAATGGAATGGAATGGAATGGAATGGAATTGAATGGAATGGAATGGAGTAGAATGGAATCAACCCGAGTAGAACGGAATTGAATGGAATGGAATGGAACGGAACGGAATGGAACGGAACGGAATGGAATGGAAGGAACTCGAGTAGAACGGAATGGAATGGAATGGAATGGAATGGAATGGAATGGAATGGAATGGAATGGAATGGAATGGAATGGAGTGGAATAGAATGGAATCAACCCGAGTAGAACGGAATGGAATGGAATGGAATGGAATGGAATGGAATGGAATGGAATGGAATGGAATGATCAACACGAGTAGAACGCAACGGAATGGAAAGGAATGGAATGGAATGGAATGGAATGGAATGATCAACCCGAGTAGAACGGAATGGAATGGAATGGAATGGAATAGAGTGGAATCAACCCGAGTAGAACGGAACGGAACGGAACGGAACGGAACGGAATGGAATTGAATCAACCCGAGTAGAACGGATTGGAATGGAATGGAATGGAATTGAATGGAATGGAATGGAATGGAATGGAATGGAATGGAATGGAATGGAATGATCAACCTGAGTAGAACGGAATGGAATGGAATGGAATGGAATAGAATGGAATCAACCTGAGAAGAATGGAACGGAATGGAATGGAATGGAACGGGATGGAGTGGAAGGGAATCAACCTGAGTAGAACGGAATGGAATTGAATAGAAAGGAATGGAATGGAATGGAATGGAATGGAATGGAATGGAATGGAATGGAATGGAATGGAATGGAATGGAATCAAATGGAATCTAATGGAATGGAATGGAATAGAATGGAATCAAACCGAGTAGAACGGAATGGAATGGAATGGAATGGAATGGAACGGAATGGAATGGAATGGAATGATCCACCCGAGTAGAACGGAATGGAATGGAATGGAATGGAATGGAATGGAATGGAATGGAATGGAATGATCAACCCGAGTAGAACGGAATGAAATGGATTGGAATGGAATGGAATGGAATGGAATGGAATAGAATGGAATCAACCCGAGTAGAACGGAATGGAATGGAATGGAATGGAATGGAATGGAACGGAATGGAATGGAATGGAATGGAATAGAATGGATTCAACCCGAGTAGAACGGAATGGACTGGAATGGAATGGAATGGAATGGAACGCAACGGAATGGAATGGAATGAAAAGGAATGGAATGGAATGGTATGGAATGATCAACCCGAGTAGAAAGAATGGAATGGAATGGAATGGAATAGAGTGGAATCAACCCGAGTAGAACGGAACGGAACGGAACGGAACGGAACGGAATGGAATGGAATGGAATCAACCCGAGTAGAACGGATTGGAATGGAATGGAATGGAATGGAATGGAAAGGAAAGGAATGGAATAGAATGGAATCAACCTGTGTTGAACGGAATGGAATGGAATGGAATGGAATGGAATGGAATGGAATGGAATGGAATGGAATGGAATGGAATAGTATGGAATGGAACGGAACGGAATGGAACGGAACGGAATGGAATGGAATGAAACCGAGTAGAAAGGAATGGAATGGAATGGAATGGAATCGAATGTAATCGAATGGAATGGAATGGAATGGAATGGAATAGAATGGAATCAACCCGAGTAGAATGGAATGGAATGGAATGGAATGGAATGGAATGGAATTGAAAGGAATGAACCCGAGTAGAACGGAATGGAATGCAATGGAAGGGAATGGAATGGAATGGAATGGAATGGAATGGAATGGAATCAATGGAATGGAATGGAATGGAATGGAATGGAATGGAATGGAATGGAATGGAGTGATCAACACGAGCAGAACAGAACGGAATGGAAAGGAATGGAATGGAATGGAATGATCAACCCGAGTAGAACGGAATGGAATGGAATGGAATCAAATGGAATCTAATGGAATGGAATGGAATAGAATGGATTCAACCCGAGTAGAACGGAACGGAACGGAACGGAATGGAACGGAATGGAATGGAGTGGCATGGAATCAACCCGAGTAGAACGGAATGGAATGGAACGGAATGGAAAGAACCCGAGTAGAACGGAATGGAATGGAATGGAATGGAATGGAATGGAATGGAATGGAATGGAATGGAATGGAATGATCAACCCGAGAAGAACGGAATGGAATGGAATGGAATGGAATAGAATGGAATCAACCCGAGTAAAACGGAACGGAACGGAAAGGAATGGAACGGGATGGAGTGGAAGGGAATCAACCTGAGTAGAACGGAATGGAATTGAATGGAATGGAATGGAATGGAATGGAATGGAATGGAATGGAATGGAATGGTATCAAATGGAATCTAATGGAATGGAATGGAATAGAATGGAATCAACCCGAGTAGAACGGAATGGAATGGAATGGAATGGAATGGAATGGAACGGAATGGAATGGAATGGAATGATCCACCCGAGTAGAACGGAATGGAATGGAATGGAATGGAATGGAATGGAATGGAATGGAATGGAGTGGAATGGAATGGAATGATCAACCAGAGTAGAACGGAATGGAATGGAATGGAATGGAATGGAATGGAATGGAATGGAATGGAATGGAATCAACCCGAGTAGAACGGAATGGAATGGAATGTAATGGAATGGAACGGAATGGAATGGAATGGAATGGAATAGAATGGATTCAACCCGAGTAGAACGGAATGGACTGGAATGGAATGGAATGGAATGGAACGCAATGGAATAGAATGGAATGGAATGGAATGGAATGGAATGGAATGGAATGGAATGGAATGATCAACCCGAGTATAAAGGAATGGAATGGAATGGAATGCAATGGAATGGAATGGAATGGAATGGAATGGAATGGAATGGATTGATCAACACGAGCAGAACGGAACGGAATAGAATGGAATGGAATGGAATGTAATGGAGTGGAATGGAAAGGAATGGAAAGGAGTGGAATGGAATGGAATGGAATGGAATGGAATGGAAAGGAGTGGAATGGAATGTAATGGAATGGAATGGAATGGAATGAAAAGGAGTGGAATGGAATGGAATGGAATGGAATGGAATGGAAAGGAGTGGAATGGAATGGAATGGAATGGAATGGAATGGAATGGAATGGAATGGAATGATCAACCCGAGCAGAACGGAATGAAATGGAATGGAATGGAATGGAATGGAATGCAATGGAATGGAATAGAATGGAGTAAACCCAAGTAGAACGGAACGGAACGGAGCGGAACGGAACGGAATGGAATCAACCCGAGTAGAACGGAATGGAATGGAATGGAATGGAATGGAATGGAATGGAATGGAATGGAAAGGAATGGAATGGAATGGAATGGAATGGAATGGAATGGAATGGAAAGATCAACCCGAGCAGAACGGAATGGAATGGAAAGGAATGGAATGGAATGGAATGGAATGGAATGGAATGGAATGGAATGGAATGGAATAGAATGGAGTAAACCTGAGTAGAACGGAACGGAATGGAGCGGAACAGAACGGAATGGAATCAACCCGAGTAGAACGGAATGGAATGGAATGGAATGGAATGGAATGGAATGGAATGGAATGGAATGGAATGGAATGATCAACCCGAGCAGAACGGAACGGAATGGAATGGAATGGAATGGAATGGAATGGAATGATCAACCCAAGTAAAACGGAATGGAATGGAATGGAATGGAATGGAATGGAATGGAATGGAATAGAATGGAATCAACCAGAGTAGAACGGAACGGAACGGAACAGAATGGAACGGAACAGAATGCAATGGAATGGAATGGAATCAACCCGAGTAGAATAGAATGGAATGGAATGGAATGGAATGGAATGGAAAGGAATGGAATGGAATGGAATGGAATGGAATCGAATGGAATCGAATGGAATGGAATGGAATGGAATAGAATGGAATCAACCCGAGTAGAACGGAATGGAATGGAATGGAATGGAATGGAATGGAATGGAACGGAACGGAACAGAATGGAACGGAACGGAATGGAATGAACCCGAGTAGAACGGAATGGAATGGAATGGAATTGAATGGAATGGAATCGAATCAAATCGAATGGAATCGAAAGGAATGGAATGGAATAGAATGGAATCAACCGAGTAGAATGGAATGGAATGGAATGTAATGGAATGGAATGGAATGGAATGGAATGGAATTGAATGGAATGGAATGGAATGGGATGGAATTGAATAGAATGGAATCAACCCGAGTAGAACGGAATGGAATGGTATGGAGTGGAATGGAAAGGAATGGAATGGAATGGAATGAACCCGAGTAGAACGGAATTGGATGGATTGGAATGGAATGGAATGGAATGGAATTGAAAGGAATGATCAACCCGAGTAGAATGGAACGGAATGGAATGGAATGGAATGGAATGGAATTGAATGGAATGGAATGGAATGATTAACCCGAGTAGAACGGAATGGAATCGAATGGAATGGAATGGAGTAGAATGGAATCAACTCGAGTAGAACGGAATGGATTGGAATAGAATGGAACGGAACGGAACGGAGCGGAATGGAATGGAATGAACTCAAGTAGAACGGAATGGAATGGAATGGAATGGAATGGAATGCAATGGAATGGAATGGAATGGAATGGAATGGAATGGAATGGAATGGAATGGAATGGAATTCAATGAAATAGAATGGAATGGAATGAAATGGAATGGAATCAACCCGAGTAGAATGGAATGGATTGTAATGGAATGGAATGGAATGGAATGGAATGGAATGGAATGGAATGGAATGGAATGGAATGGAATGGAATGGAATGGAATGGAATCGAATAGAATCGAATGGAATGGAATGGAAAGGAATGGAATGGAATGGAATGGAATGGAATGGAATCAACCCGAGTAGAACGGAATGGAATGGAATGGAATAGAATGGAAAGGAATGCAATGGAATGGAATGGAATTCCATGGAATGGAATGGAATGGAATGGAAGGGAATAGAATCAACCCGAGTAGAACGGAATGGAATGGAATGGAATGGAATGGAATGGAATGGAATGGAATGGAATGGAATGGAATGGAATGGAATGGAATTCAATGGAATAGAATGGAATGGAATGGATTGGAATGGAATCAACCCGAGTAGAATGGAATGGATTGGAATGGAATGGAATGGAATGGAATGGAATGGAATGGAATGGAAGGGAAAGGAATGGAATCAACCCGAGTAGAACGGAATGGAATGGAATGGAATGGAATGGAATTCTAAGAATTGGAATGGAATGGAATGGAATATAATGGAATGGAATCAACCCGAGTAGAACGGAATGGAATAGAATGGAATGGAATGGAATGGAATGGAATGGAATGGAATGGCATGGAATGGAATGGAATGGAATGGAATGGCATGGAATGGAATGGAATGGAATGAAATGGAATGGAATGGAATGGAATGGAATGGAATGGAATGGAATGGAATGGAATCTAATGGAATCGAATGGAACCGAATGGAATGCAATGGAATGGAATGGAATGGAATGGAATGGAGTGGAATGGAATCAACCCGAATAGAATGGAATGGATTGGAATGGAATGGAATGGAATGGAATAGAATGGAATGGAATGGAATCGAATGGAATCGAATGGAATCGAATGGAATGGAATGGAATGGAATGGAATCAACCCGAGTAGTACGGAATGGAATGGAATGGAATGGAATGGAATGGAATGGAATGGAATGGAATGGAATGGAATTCCATGGAATGGAATGGAATGGAATGGAATGGAATGGAATGGAATGGAATGGAATGGAATGGAATGCAATGGAATGGAATGGAATGGAATGGAATCTAATGGAATCGAATGGAATGGAATGGAATGGAATGGAATAGAATGGAATCAACCCGAGTAGAAAGGAATGGAATGGAATGGAATGGAATGGAATGGAATGGAATGGAATGGAATGCAATGAAATGGAAAGGAATGGAATGGAATCGAAAGGAATGGACTGGAATGAAATGGAAAGGAATGGAATAGACTGGAATGGAATGGAATGGAATCAACCCGAGTAGAATGGAATGGATTGGAATGGAATGGAATGGAATCGAATGGAATCGAATGGAACCGAATGGAATGGAATGGAAGGGAATGGAATGGAATGGAATGGAATGGAATGGAATCAACCCTAGTAGAATGGAATGGATTGGAATGGAATGGAATATAATGTAATGGAATGGAATGGAATCGAATGGAATCGAATGGAATGAAATGGAATGTAATGTAATGGAATGGAATGGAATGGAATGGAATCAACCCGAGTAGAACGGAATGGAATGGAATGGAATGGAATGGAATGGAATGGAATGGAATGGAATGGAATGGAATGGAATGGAATGGAATGGAATGGAATGGAATGGAATGGAATGGAATGGAATTCAATGGAATGGAATGGAATGGAATGGAATGGAATGGAATCAACCTGAGTAGAACGGAATGGAATGGAATGGAATGGAATGGAATGGAATGGAATGGAATGGAATGGAATCAACCCGAGTAGAACGGAATGGAATGGAATGGAATGGAATGGAATGGAATGGAATGGAATGGAATGGAATGGAATGGAATGGAATGGAAAGGAATGGAATTCAATGGAATGGAATGGAATGGAATGGAATGGAATGGAATGGAACGGAATGGAATCAACCCGAGTAGAACGGAATGGAATGGAATGGAATGGAATGGAATGGAATGGAATGGAATGGAATGGAATGGAATGGAATGGAATGGAATCAACCCCAGTAGAACGGAATGGAATGGAATGGAATGGAATGGAATGGAATGGAATGGAATGGAATGGAATGGAATGGAATGGAATAAAATGGAATTCAATGGAATATAATGGAATGGAATGGAATGGAATGGAATGGAATGGAATGGAATGGAATCAACCCGAATAGAATGGAGTGGATTGGAATGGAATGAAATGGAATGGAATGGAATTCAGTGGAATAGAATGAAATGGAATGGAATGGAATTGAATGGAATGGAATGGAATCGAATGGAATCGGATGGAATGGAGTGGAATGGAATGGAATGGAATGGAATGGGATGGAATGGAGTGGAATGGAATGGAATGGAATGGAATGGAATGGAATGGAATGGAATGGAATGGAATCAACCCGAGTAGAACGGAGTGGAATGGAAAGGAATGGAATGGAATGGAATGGAATGGAATGGAATGGAATGGAATGGAATTCAATGGAATGGAATGGAATGGAATGGAATAGAATGGAATGGATTGGAATGGAATCGAATGGAATGGAATGGAATGGAATGGAATGGAATGGAATGGAATGGAATGGAATGGAATGGAATGGAATCAACCCGAGTAGAACGGAATGGATTGGAATGGAAAGGAATGGAATGGAATGGAATGGAATGAACGGAATGGAATGGAAAGTAATGGAATCGAATGGAATCGAATGGAATCGAATGGAATGGAACGGAATGGAATGGAATGGAATGGAATCGAATGGAATGGAATGGAATGGAGTGGAATGGAATGGAAAGATCAACCAGAGTAGAACGGAATGGAATGGAATGGAATGGAATGGAATGGAATGGAATGGAATGGAATAGAATGGAATCAACCCGAGTAGAACGGAATGGAATGGAATGGAATGCAATGGAACGGAACGGAATGGAATGGAATGAACCAGAGTAGAACGGAAAGGAATGGAATGGAATGGAATGGAATGGAATGGAATCGAAGGGAATCGAAGGGAATCGAATGGAATCGAATAGAATGGAATTGAGTAGAATGGAATCAACCCGAGTAGAATGGAATGGAATGGAATGGAATGGAATGGAATGGAATGGAATGGAATGGAATGGAATGGAAAGGAATGGAAAGGAATGGAATGGAATGGAATGGAATCAACCTGAGTAGAACTGAATGGAATGGAATGGAATGGAATGGAATCGAATCGAATCGAATGGAATCGAATGGAATGGAATGGAATAGAATGGAATCAACCCGAGTAGAATGGAATGGAATGGAATGGAATGGAATGGAATGGAATGATCAACCCGAGTAGAACGGAACGGAATGGAATGGAGTGGAATGGAATGGAATGGAATGGAATGATCAACCCGAGTAGAACGGAATGGAATGGAACGGAATGGAATGGAATGGAATGGAATAGAGTGGAATCAACCCGAGTAGAACGGAACGGAGCGGATCGGAACGGAACGGAACGGAATGGAATGGAATCAACCCGAGTAGAACGGATTGGAATGGAATGGAATGGAATGGAATGGAATGGAATGCAATAGAATGGAATCAACCCGAGTTGAACGGAATGGAATGGAACGGTATGGAATGGAATGGAATGGAATGGAATGGAATGGAATGGAATGGAATGGAATGGAATAGAATGGAATCAACCCGAGTAGAACGGAATGGAATGGAATGGAATGGAATGGAACGGAACGGAATGGAACGGAACGGAATGGAATGGAATGAAACCGAGTAGAACGGAATGGAATGGAATGATCAACCCGAGTAGAACGGAATGGAATGGAATGGAATGGAATGGAATGGAATGGAATGGAATGGAATGGAATAGAATGGATTCAACCCGAGTAGAACGGAACGGAACGGAACGGAATGGAACGGAATGGAATGGAGTGGCATGGAATCAACCCGAGTATAACGGAATGGAATGGAACGGAATGGAAAGAACCCGAGTAGAACCGAATGGAATGGAATGGAATGGAATGGAATGGAATGGAATGGAATGGAATGGAATGGAATGGAATGAACAACCCGAGTAGAAAGGAATGGAATGGAATGGAATGGAATAGAATGGAATCAAACCGAGTAGAACGGAACGGAACGGAATGGAATGGAATGGGATGGAGTGGAAGGGAATCAACCTGAGTAGAACGGAATGGAATTGAATGGAATGGAATGGAATGGAATGGAATGGAATGGAATGGAATGGAATGGAATGGAATCAAATGGAATCTAATGGAATGGAATGGAATAGAATGGAATCAACCCGAGTAGATCGGAATGGAAAGGAATGGAATGGAATGGAACGGAATGGAATGGAATGGAACGATCAACCCGAGTAGAACGGAATGGAATGGAATGGAATGGAATGGAATGGAATGGAATGGAAAGGAATGGAATGATCAACCCGAGTAGAACGGAATGGAATGGAATGGAATGGAATGGAATGGAATGGAATAGAATGGAATCAACCCGAGTTGAAGGGAATGGAATGGAATGGAATGGAATGGAACGGAATGGAATGGACTGGAATGGAATGGAATGGAATGGAATGCAACGGAATGGAATGGAATGGAATGGAATGGAATGGAATGGAATGGAATGGAATGGAATGATCAATCCGAGTAGAAAGGAAAGGAATGGAATGGAATGGAATAGAGTGGAATCAACCAGAGTAGAACCAACCCGAGTAGAACGGAACGGAACGGAACGGAACGGAATGGAACGGAATGGAATGGAATGGAATCAACCCGAGTAGAACGGATTGGAATGGAATGGAATGGAATTGAATGGAATGGAATGGAATGGAATAGAATGGAATCAACCCGAGTTGAACGGAATGGAATGGAATGGAATGGAATGGAATGGAATGCAATGGAATTGAATGGAATGGAATGGAATGGAATCGAATGGAATGGAATGGAATGGAATGGAATGGAACGGAACGGAATGAAACGGAATGGAACGGAATGGAATGAACCCGAGTAGAACGGAATGGAATGGAATGGAATGGAGTGGAACGGAATGGAATGGAATGGAATGATTCACCCGAGTAGAACGGAATGGAATGGAATGGAATGGAATGGAATGGAATGGAATGGAATGGAATGATCAACCCGAGTAGAACGGAATGGAATGGAATTGAATGGAATGGAATGGAATGGAATGGAATGGAATGGAATATAATGGAATCAACCCGAGTAGAACGGAATGGAAAGGAATGGAATGGAACGGAATGGAATGGAATGGAATGGAATAGAATGGATTCAACCCGAGTAGAACGGAATGGACTGGAATGGAATGGAATGGAATGGAACGCAACGGAATGGAATGGAAAGAACCCGAGTAGAACGGAATGGAAAGCAGTGGAATGGAATGGAATGGAATGGAATGGAATGGAATGGAATGGAATGGAATGGAATGGAATGGAATGGAATGGAGTGGAATAGAATGGAATCAACCCGAGTAGAACGGAATGGAATGGAATGGAATGGAATGGAATGGAATGGAATGGAATGGAATGGAATGGAATGATCAACCCGAGTAGAACGCAACGGAATGGAATGGAATGGAATGGAATGGAATGGAATGGAATGGAATGATCAACCCGAGTAGAACGGAATGGAATGGAATGGAATGGAATGGAATAGAGTGGAATCAACCCGAGTAGAACGGAATGGAAAGGAACGGAACGGAACGGAATGGAATGGAATCAACCCGAGTAGAACGGATTGGAATGGAATGGAATGGAATTGAATGGAATGGAATGGAATGGAACGAAATGGAATAGAATGGAAGCAACCCTAGTTGAAAGGAATGGAATGGAATGGAATGGAATGGAATGGAATGGAATGGAATGGAATTGAATGGAATAGAATCGAATGGAATGGAATAGAATAGAATGGAATCAACCCGAGTGGAACGGAATGGAATGGAATGGAATGGAATGAAACGGAACGGAATGGAACGGAACGGAATGGAATGGAATGAAACCGAGTAGAACGGAATGGAATGGAATGGAATGGAATGGAATGGAATCGAATGGAATCGAATGGAATGGAATGGAATAGAATGGAATCAACCCGAGTAGAATGGAACGGAATGGAATGGAATGGAATGGAATGGAGTGGAATGGAATAGAATGGAATCAACCCGAGTAGAACGGAATGGAGTGGAATGCAATGGAATGGAATGGAATCGAATGGAATGGAATGGAATAGAATGGAATCAACCCGAGTAGAACGGAATGGAATGGAATGGAATGGAATGGAATGGAATGGAATGGCATGGAATGGAATGGATTAGAATGGAATATAATGGAATCAACCCGATTAGAATGGAATGGAATGGAATGGAATGGAATGGAATGGAATGGAATGATCAACCCGAGTAGAACGGAATGGAATGGAATGGAATGGAATGGAATGGAATGGAATGGAATGGAATGGAACGGAATGGATTGGAATGGAATCGAATGGAATTGAATGGAATAGAATGGAATAAACCCTAGTAGAACGGAACGGAACGGAGCGGAACGGAACGGAATGGAATCAACCCGAGTAGAACGGAATGGAATGCAATGGAATGGAATGGAATGGAATGGAATTGAATGGAAAAGAATGGAATGGAATGGAATGGAATGGAATGGAATGGAATGGAATGGAATGGAATGGAATGGAATGGAATGATCAAACTGAGTAGAACGGAATGGAATGGAATGGAATGGTATAGAATGGAATCAACCTGAGTAGAACGGAACGGAACGGAATGGAATGGAACGGGATGGAGTGGAAGGGAATCAACCTGAGTAGAACGGAATGGAATTGAATAGAATGGAATGGAATGGAATGGAATGGAATGGAATGGAATGGAATCAAATGGAATCTAATGGAATGGAATGGAATAGAATGGAATCAACCCGAGTAGAACGGAATGGAATGGAATGGAATGGAATGGAACGGAATGGAATGGAATGGAATGATCCACCCGAGTAGAACGGAATGGAATGGAATGGAATGGAATGGAATGGAATGGAATGGAATGATCAACACGAGAAGAACGGAATGAAATGTATTGGAATGGAATGGAATGGAATGGAATGGAATAGAATGGAATCAACCCGAGTAGAACGGAATGGAATGGAATGGAATGGAATGGAACGGAATGGAATGGAATGGAATGGAATAGAATGGATTCAACCCGAGTAGAACGGAATGGACTGGAATGGAATGGAACGCAACGGAATGGAATGGAATGAAAAGGAATGGAAAGGAATGGTATGGAATGATAAACCCGAGTAGAAAGAATGGAATGGAATGGAATGGAATAGAGTGGAATCAACCCGAGTAGAACGGAACGGAACGGAACTTAACGGAACGGAATGGAATGGAATGGAATCAACCCGAGTAGAACGGATTGGAATGGAATGGAATGGAATGGAATGGAATAGAATGGAATCAACCCGTGTTGAACGGAATGGAATGGAATGGAATGGAATGGAATGGAATGGAATGGAATGGAATGGAATGGAATAGAATGGAATGGAACGGAACGGAATGGAACGGAACGGAATGGAATGGAATGAAACCGAGTAGAACGGAATGGAATGGAATGGAATGGAATCGAATGGAATCGAATGGAGTGGAATGGAATAGAATGGAATCAACCCGAGTAGAATGGAATGGAATGGAATGGAATGGAATGGAATTGAATGGAATGGAAAGGAATGAACCCGAGTAGAACGGAATGGAATGCAATGGAATGGAATGGAATGGAATGGAATGGAATGGAATGGAATGCAATCAATGGAATGGAATGGAATGGAATGGAATGGAATGATCAACACGAGCAGAACGGAATGGAATGGAATAGAATAGAATAAACCCGAGTATAACGGAGC
Organism: Gorilla gorilla gorilla; assembly: GCF_029281585.2. NCBI lineage: Eukaryota > Metazoa > Chordata > Mammalia > Primates > Hominidae > Gorilla > Gorilla gorilla. The sequence continues at coordinate 58,738,926 of NC_073239.2, read as the reverse complement.
AGAATGGAATGGAATGGAATGGAATGGAATGGAATGGAATGGAGTGGAATGGAAAGGAATGGAATGGAATGGAATGGAATGGAATGGAATGGAATGGAATGGAATGGAATGGAATGGAATGGAGTGATCAACACGAGCAGAACAGAACGGAATGGAAAGGAATGGAATGGAATGGAATGATCAACCCGAGTAGAACGGAATGGAATGGAATGGAATCAAATGGAATCTAATGGAATGGAATGGAATAGAATGGATTCAACCCGAGTAGAACGTCACGGAACGGAACGGAATGGAACGGAATGGAATGGAGTGGCATGGAATCAACCCGAGTAGAACGGAATGGAATGGAACGGAATGGAAAGAACCCGAGTAGAACGGAATGGAATGGAATGGAATGGAATGGAATGGAATGGAATGGAATGGAATGGAATGGAATGATCAACCCGAGTAGAACGGAATGGAATGGAATGGAATGGAATGGAATAGAGTGGAATCAACCCGAGTAGAACGGAATGGAAAGGAACGGAACGGAACGGAATGGAATGGAATCAACCCGAGTAGAACGGATTGGAATGGAATGGAATGGAATTGAATGGAATGGAATGGAATGGAATGGAATGGAATAGAATGGAAGCAACCCTAGTTGAAAGGAATGGAATGGAATGGAATGGAATGGAATGGAATGGAATGGAATGGAATGGAATTGAATGGAATAGAATCGAATGGAATGGAATAGAATAGAATGGAATCAACCCGAGTGGAACGGAATGGAATGGAATGGAATGGAATGAAACGGAACGGAATGGAACGGAACGGAATGGAATGGAATGAAACCGAGTAGAACGGAATGGAATGGAATGGAATGGAATGGAATGGAATCTAATGGAATCGAATGGAATGGAATGGAATAGAATGGAATCACCCGAGTAGAATGGAACGGAATGGAATGGAATGGAATGGCATGGAGTGGAATGGAATAGAATGGAATCAATCCGAGTAGAACGGAATGGAGTGGAATGCAATGGAATGGAATGGAATCGAATGGAATGGAATGGAATAGAATGGAATCAACCCGAGTAGAACGGAATGGAATGGAATGGAATGGAATGGAATGGAATGGAATGGAATGGCATGGAATGGAATGGATTAGAATGGAATATAGTGGAATCAACCCGATTAGAATGGAATGGAATGGAATGGAATGGAATGGAATGAAATGATCAACCCGAGTAGAACGGAATGGAATGGAATGGAATGGAATGGAATGGAATGGAATGGAATGGAATGGAATGGAACGGAATGGATTGGAATGGAATCGAATGGAATTGAATGGAATAGAATGGAATAAACCCTAGTAGAATGGAACGGAACGGAGCGGAACGGAACGGAATGGAATCAACCCGAGTAGAACGGAATGGAATGCAATGGAATGGAATGGAATGGAATGGAATGGAATTGAATGGAAAACAATGGAATGGAATGGAATGGAATGGAATGGAATGGAATGGAATGGAATGGAATGGAATGATCAACCTGAGTAGAACGGAATGGAATGGAATGGAATGGAATAGAATGGAATCAACCTGAGTAGAACGGAACGGAACGGAATGGAATGGAACGGGATGGAGTGGAAGGGAATCAACCTGAGTAGAACGGAATGGAATAGAATAGAATGGAATGGAATGGAATGGAATGGAATGGAATGGAATGGAATGGAATGGAATGGAATGGAATGGAATGGAATGGAATGGAATGGAATCAAATGGAATCTAATGGAATGGAATGGAATAGAATGGAATCAGCCCGAGTAGAACGGAATGGAATGGAATGGAATGGAATGGAACGGAATGGAATGGAATGGAATGATCCACCCGAGTAGAACGGAATGGAATGGAATGGAATGGAATGGAATGGAATGGAATGGAATGGAATGGAATGATCAACCCGAGAAGAACGGAATGAAATGGATTGGAATGGAATGGAATGGAATGGAATGGAATAGAATGGAATCAACCCGAGTAGAACGGAATGGAATGGAATGGAATGGAATGGAACGGAATGGAATGGAATGGAATGGAATAGAATGGATTCAACCCGAGTAGAACGGAATGGACTGGAATGGAATGGAATGGATTGGAACGCAACGGAATGGAATGGAATGAAAAGGAATGGAAAGGAATGGTATGGAATGATAAACCCGAGTAGAAAGAATGGAATTGAATGGAATGGAATAGAGTGGAATCAACCCGAGTAGAACGGAACGGAACGGAACTTAACGGAACGGAATGGAATGGAATGGAATCAACCCGAGTAGAACGGATTGGAATGGAATGGAATGGAATGGAATGGAATGGAATGGAATAGAATGGAATCAACCCGAGTAGAACGGATTGGAATGGAATGGAATGGAATGGAATGGAATGGAATGGAATAGAATGGAATGGAACGGAACGGAATGGAACGGAACGGAATGGAATGGAATGAAACCGAGTAGACCGGAATGGAATGGAATGGAATGGAATCGAATGGAATAGAATGGAGTGGAATGGAATAGAATGGAACCAACCCGAGTAGAATGGAATGGAATGGAATGGAATGGAATGGAATGGAATGGAATGGAAAGGAATGAACCCGAGTAGAACGGAATGGAATGCAATGGAATGGAATGGAATGGAATGGAATGGAATGGAATGGAATGGAATCAATGGAATGGAATGGAATGGAATTGAATGGAATGATCAACACGAGCAGAACGGAATGGAATGGAATAGAATAGAATAAACCCGAGTATAACGGAGCAGAATGCAACGGAATGGAATGGAATGGAATGGAATGGAGTGGAATGGAAAGGAATGGAATGGAATGGAATGGAATGGAATGGAATGGAATGGAATGGAATGGAGTGATCAACACGAGCAGAACAGAACGGAATGGAAAGGAATGGAATGGAATGGAATGATCAACCCGAGTAGAACGGAATGGAATGGAATGGAATCAAATGGAATCTAATGGAATGGAATGGAATAGAATGGATTCAACCCGAGTAGAACGGAACGGAACGGAACGGAATGGAAAGGAATGGAATGGAGTGGCATGGAATCAACCCGAGTAGAACGGAATGGAATGGAACGGAATGGAAAGAACCCGAGTAGAACGGAATGGAATGGAATGGAATGGAATGGAATGGAATGGAATGGAATGGAATGGAATGGAATGGAATGATCAACCCGAGTAGAACGGAATGGAATGGAATGGAATGGAATAGAATGGAATCAACCCGAGTAAAACGGAATGGAACGGAAAGGAATGGAACAGGACGGAGTGGAAGGGAATCAACCTGAGTAGAACGGAATGGAATTGAATGGAATGGAATGGAATGGAATGGAATGGAATGGAATGGAATGGAATGGAATGGAATGGAATGATCAACCAGAGTAGAACGGAATGGAATGGAATGGAATGGAATGGAATGGAATGGAATGGAATGGAATGGAATGGAATAGAATGGAATCAACCCGAGTAGAACGGAATGGAATGGAATGGAATGGAATGGAACGGAATGGAATGGAATGGAATGGAATAGAATGGATTCAACCCGAGTAGAACGGAATGGACTGGAATGGAATGGAATGGAATGGAACGCAATGGAATAGAATGGAATGGAATGGAATGGAATGGAATGGAATGGAATGGAATGGAATGATCAACCCGAGTATAAAGGAATGGAATGGAATGGAATGCAATGGAATGGAATGGAATGGAATGGAATGGAATGGAATGGAATGGAATGGAATGGAATGGAATGGAATGGAATGGAATGATCAACACGAGCAGAACGGAACGGAATGGAAAGGAATGGAATGGAATGGAATGATCAACCCGAGTAAAAGGGAATGGAATGGAATGGAATGGAATGGAATGGAATGGAATGGAATGGAATGGAATGGAGTGGAATGGAACAGAATGGAATCAACCAAAGTAGAACGGAATGGAACCGAATGGAACAGAACTGAACAGAATGCAATGGAATGGAATGGAATCAACCCGAGCAGAATAGAATGGAATGGAATGGAATGGAATTGAATAGAATGGAATCAACCCGAGTAGAACGGAATGGAATGGAATGGAATGGAATGGAATGGAATGGAATGGAATGGAATGGAATGGATTGATCAACACGAGCAGAACGGAACGGAATAGAATGGAATGGAATGGAATGTAATGGAGTGGAATGGAAAGGAATGGAAAGGAGTGGAATGGAATGGAATGGAATGGAATGGAATGGAAAGGAGTGGAATGGAATGTAATGTAATGGAATGGAATGGAATGGAAAGGAGTGGAATGGAATGGAATGGAATGGAATGGAATGGAATGGAAAGGAGTGGAATGGAATGGAATGGAATGGAATGGAATGGAATGGAATGGAATGATCAACCCGAGCAGAACGGAATGGAATGGAATGGAATGGAATGGAATGGAATGCAATGGAATGGAATAGAATGGAGTAAACCCAAGTAGAACGGAACGGAACGGAGCGGAACGGAACGGAATGGAATCAACCCGAGTAGAACGGATCGGAATGGAATGGAATGGAATGGAATCGAATGGAATGGAAAGGAATGGAATGGAATGGAATGGAATGGAATGGAATGGAATGGAATGGAATGGAATGGAATGGAATGGAATGGAAAGATCAACCCGAGCAGAACGGAATGGAATGGAAAGGAATGGAATGGAATGGAATGGAATGGAATGGAATGGAATGGAATGGAATGCAATGGAATGGAATAGAATGGAGTAAACCTGAGTAGAACGGAACGGAACGGAGCGGAACAGAACGGAATGGAATCAACCCGAGTATAACGGAATGGAAAGGAATGGAATGGAATGGAATGGAATGGAATGGAATGGAATGGAATGGAATGGAATGGAATGGAATGATCAACCCGAGCAGAACGGAACGGAATGGAATGGAATGGAATGGAATGGAATGGAATGGAATGGAATGATCAACCCAAGTAAAACGGAATGGAATGGAATGGAATGGAATGGAATGGAATGGAATGGAATGGAATAGAATGGAATCAACCAGAGTAGAACGGAACGGAACGGAACAGAATGGAACGGAACAGAATGCAATGGAATGGAATGGAAACAACCCGAGTAGAATAGAATGGAATGGAATGGAATGGAATGGAATGGAATGGAATGGAATCGAATGGAATCGAATGGAATGGAATGGAATGGAATAGAATGGAATCAACCCGAGTAGAACGGAATGGAATGGAATGGAATGGAATGGAATGGAATGGAATGGAATGGAATGGAACGGAACGGAACAGAATGGAACGGAACGGAATGGAATGAACCCGAATAGAACGGAATGGAATGGAATGGAATTGAATGGAATGGAATCGAATCAAATCGAATGGAATCGAATGGAATGGAATGGAATAGAATGGAATCAACCGAGTGGAATTGAATGGAATGGAATGGAATGGAATGGAATGGAATGGAATTGAATGGAATGGAATGGAATGGGATGGAATTGAATACAATGGAATCAACCCGAGTAGAACGGAATGGAATGGTATGGAGTGGAATGGAAAGGAATGGAATGGAATGGAATGAACCCGAGTAGAACGGAATTGGATGGATTGGAATGGAATGGAATGGAATGGAAATGAAAGGAATGATCAACCCGAGTAGAATGGAACGGAATGGAATGGAATGGAATGGAATGGAATGGAATGGAATGGAATGATTAACCCGAGTAGAACGGAATGGAATCGAATGGAATGGAATGGAGTAGAATGGAATCAACTCGAGTAGAACGGAATGGAATGGAATAGAATGGAACGGAACGGAACGGAACGGAACGGAATGGAATGAACTCAAGTAGAACGGAATGGAATGGAATGGAATGGAATGGAATGGATTGGAATAGAATGGAATCAACCCGAGTAGAACGGAATGGAATGGAAAGGAATGGAATGGAATGGAATGGAATGGAATGGAATGGAATGGAATGGAATGGAATAGAATGGAATCAACCCGAGTAGAACGGAATGGAATGGAATGGAATGCAATGGAACGGAACGGAATGGAATGGAATGAACCCGAGTAGAACGGAATGGAATGGAATGGAATGGAATGGAATGGAATGGAATGGAATCGAAGGGAATCGAAGGGAATCGAATGGAATCGAATAGAATGGAATTGAGTAGAATGGAATCAACCCGAGTAGAATGGAATGGAATGGAATGGAATGGAATGGAATGGAATGGAAAGGAATGGAAAGGAATGGAATGGAATGGAATGGAATGGAATCAACCTGAGTAAAACTGAATGGAATGGAATGGAATGGAATGGAATCGAATCGAATCGAATGGAATCGAATGGAATGGAATGGAATAGAATGGAATCAACCCGAGTAGAATGGAATGGAATGGAATGGAATGGAATGGAATGGAATGGAATGGAATGGAATGGAACGATCAACCCGAGTAGAACGGAACGGAATGGAATGGAGTGGAATGGAATGGAATGGAATGGAATGATCAACCCGAGTAGAACGGAATGGAATGGAACGGAATGGAATGGAATGGAATGGAATAGAGTGGAATCAACCCGAGTAGAACGGAACGGAGCGGATCGGAACGGAACGGAACGGAATGGAACGGAATCAACCCGAGTAGAACGGATTGGAATGGAATGGAATGGAATGGAATGGAATGGAATGCAATAGAATGGAATCAACACGAGTTGAACGGAATGGAATGGAACGGTATGGAATGGAATGGAATGGAATGGAATGGAATGGAATGGAATGGAATGGAATAGAATGGAATCAACCCGAGTAGAACGGAATGGAATGGAATGGAATGGAATGGAACGGAACGGAATGGAACGGAACGGAATGGAATGGAATGAAACCGAGTAGAACGGAATGGAATGGAATGATCAACCCGAGTAGAACGGAATGGAATGGAATGGAATGGAATGGAATGGAATAGAATGGATTCAACCCGAGTAGAACGGAACGGAACGGAACGGAATGGAACGGAATGGAATGGAGTGGCATGGAATCAACCCGAGTAGAACAGAATGGAATGGAACGGAATGGAAAGAACCCGAGTAGAACCGAATGGAATGGAATGGAATGGAATGGAATGGAATGGAATGGAATGGAATGGAATGGAATGGAATGGAATGGAATGGAATGATCAACCCGAGTAGAACGGAATGGAATGGAATGGAATGGAATAGAATGGAATCAAACCGAGTAGAACGGAACGGAACGGAATGGAATGGAACGGGATGGAGTGGAAGGGAATCAACCTGAGTAGAACGGAATGGAATTGAATAGAATGGAATGGAATGGAATGGAATGGAATGGAATGGAATGGAATGGAATGGAATCAAATGGAATCTAATGGAATGGAATGGAATAGAATGGAATCAACCCGAGTAGAACGGAATGGAAAGGAATGGAATGGAATGGAACGGAATGGAATGGAATGGAACGATCAACCCGAGTAGAACGGAATGGAATGGAATGGAATGGAATGGAATCAACCCGAGTAGAATGGAATGGAATGGAATGGAATGGAATGGAATGGAATGGAATGGAATGGAATGGAATGGAATGGAATAGAATGGAATCAACCCGAGTTGAACGGAATGGAATGGAATGGAATGGAATGGAACGGAAAGGAATGGAACGGAAAGGAATGGAGTGGAATGAACCCGAGTAGAATGGAACGGAATGGAATGGAATGGAATGGAATGGAATGGAATGATCAACCCGAGTAGAACGGAATGGAATGGAATGGAATGGAATGGAACGGAAAGGAATGGAGTGGAAAGGAATCAACACGAGTAGAACGGAATGGAATGGAATGGAATGGAATGGAATGGAATCGAACGGAATCTAAAGGAGTCGAGTGGAATCGAATGGAATGGAATGGAATAGAATGGAATCAACCCGAGTAGAACGGAACGGAATGGAATGGAATGGAATGGAATGGAATGGAATGGAATGATCCACCCGAGTAGAACGGAACGGAATGGAATTGAATGGAATGGAATGGCATGATCAACCCAAGTAGAACGGAATGGAATGGAAAAGAGAGGAATGGAATGGAATGGAATGGAATGGAATGGAATGGAATGGAATGGAATGGAATGGAATGGAAAGGAATGGAATAGAATGGAATCAACCCGAGTAGAACGGAACGGAACGGAACGGAACGGAACGGAATGGAATCAACCAGAGTAGAACGGAATGGAATGGAATGGAATGGAATGGAATGGAATGGAATGGAATTCAATGGAATAGAATGGAATGGAATGGCATGGAATAGAATCAACCCGAGTAGAACGGAATGGAATGGAATGGAATGGAACGGAACGGAATGGAACAGAACGGAATGGAATGGAATGAACACGAGTAGAACGGAATGGAATGGAATGGAATGGAATGGAGCGGAAAGGATTGGAATGGAATTGAATAGAATGGAATCAACCCGAGTAGAACGGAATGCAATGGAATGGAATGGAATGGAATGGAATGGAATGGAATGGAATGGAATGGAATGATCAACCCGAGCAGAACGGAACGGAATAGAATGGAATGGAATGGAATGGAATGGAGTGGAATGGAATGGAATGGAAAGGAGTGGAATGGAATGGAATGGAATGGAATGGAATGGAATGGAATGGAATGGAATGGAATGGAAAGGAGTGTAATGGAATGGAATGGAATGGAATGGAATGGAATGGAATGGAAAGGAGTGGAATGGAATGGAATGGAATGGAATGGAATGGAATGGAATGGAATGGAATGGAAAGGAGTGGAATGGAATGGAATGGAATGGAGTGGAATGGAATGGAATAGAATGGAATGGAATGGAATGGAATGGAATGATCAACCCGAGCAGAACGGAATGGAATGGAATGGAATGGAATGGAATGGAATGGAATGGAATGGAATGGAATGCAATGGAATGGAATAGAATGGAGTAAACCCAAGTAGAACGGAATGGAACGGACCAGAACGGAACGGAATGGAATCAACCAGAGTAGAACGGAATGGAATGGAATGGAATGGAATGGAATGGAATGGAATGGAATGGAATAGAATGGAATCAACCCGAGTAGAACGGAATGGAATGGAATGGAATGGAATGGAATGGAATGGAATGGAACGGAACGGAATAGAACGGAACGGAATGGAATGGAATGAAACCGAGTAGAACGGAATGGAATGGAATGATCAACCCGAGTAGAACGGAATGGAATGGAATGGAATGGAATGGAATGGAATGGAATGGAATAGAATGGATTCAACCCGAGTAGAACGGAACGGAATGGAACGGAATGGAACGGAATGGAATGGAGTGGCATGGAATCAACCCGAGTAGAACGGAATGGAATGGAACGGAATGGAAAGAACCCGAGTAGAACCGAATGGAATGGAATGGAATGGAATGGAATGGAATGGAATGGAATGGAATGGAATGATCAACACGAGTAGAACGGAATGGAATGGAATGGAATGGAATAGAATGGAATCAAACCGAGTAGAACGGAACGGAACGGAACGGAATGGAATGGAACGGGATGGAGTGGAAGGGAATCAACCTGAGTAGAACGGAATGGAATTGAATAGAATGGAATGGAATGGAATGGATTGGAATGGAATGGAATGGAATGGAATGGAATCAAATGGAATCTAATGGAAAGTAATGGAATAGAATGGAATCAACCCGAGTAGAACGGAATGGAAAGGAATGGAATGGAATGGAACGGAATGGAATGGAATGGAACGATCAACCCGAGTAGAACGGAATGGAATGGAATGGAATGGAATGGAATGGAATGGAATGCAATGGAATGGAAAGGAATGGAATGATCAACCCGAGTAGAACGGAATGGAATGGAATGGAATGGAATGGAATGGAATGGAATGGAATAGAATGGAATCAACCCGAGTTGAAGGGAATGGAATGGAATGGAATGGAATGGAACGGAATGGAATGGACTGGAATGGAATGGAATGGAATGGAATGCAACGGAATGGAATGGAATGGAATGGAATGGAAAGGAATGGAATGGAATTGAATGGAATGGAATGATCAATCCGAGTAGAAAGGAATGGAATGGAATGGAACGGAATAGAGTGGAATCAACCAGAGTAAAACCAACCCGAGTAGAACGGAACGGAACGGAACGGAACGGAATGGAACGGAATGGAATGGAATGGAATCAACCCGAGTAGAACGGATTGGAATGGAATGGAATGGAATTGAATGGAATGGAATGGAATGGAATAGAATGGAATCAACCCGAGTTGAACGGAATGGAATGGAATGGAATGGAATGGAATGGAATGGAATGGAATGGAATGGAATGGAATTGAATGGAATGGAATGGAATGGAATCGAATGGAATGGAATGGAATGGAATGGAATGGAATGGAACGGAACGGAATGGAACGGAACGGAACGGAATGGAATGAACCCGAGTAGAACGGTATGGAATGGAATGGAATGGAATGGAACGGAATGGAATGGAATGGAATGATTCACCCGAGTAGAACGGAATGGAATGGAATGGAATGGAATGGAATGGAATGGAATGGAATGGAATGGAATGGAATGGAATGGAATGGAATGATCAACCCGAGTAGAACGGAATGGAATGGAATGGAATGGAATGGAATGGAACGCAACGGAATGGAATGGAAAGAACCCGAGTAGAACGGAATGGAATGCAGTGGAATGGAATGGAAAGAATGGAATGGAATCGAATGGAATGGAATCGAATGGAATGGAATCGAATAGAATGGAATCAACCCGAGTAGAACGGAATGGAATGGAATGGAACGGAACAGAACGGAACGGAACGGAATGAACCCGAGTAGAAAGAAATGCAATGGAATGTAATGGATTGGTATGGAATTGAATGGAATGGAATGGAATGGAATAGAATGGAATCAACCCGAGTAGAATGGAATGGAATGGAATGGAATGGAATGGAATGGAATGGAATGGAATGGAATGGAATGGAATAGAATGGAATCAACCCGAGTTGAACGGAATGGAATGGAATGGAATGGAATGGAACGGAAAGGAATGGAACGGAAAGGAATGGAGTGGAATGAACCCGAGTAGAATGGAACGGAATGGAATGGAATGGAATGGAATGGAATGGAATGATCAACCCGAGTAGAACGGAATGGAATGGAATGGAATGGAATGGAACGGAAAGGAATGGAGTGGAAAGGAATCAACACGAGTAGAACGGAATGGAATGGAATGGAATGGAATGGAATGGAATCGAACGGAATCGAATGGAGTCGAGTGGAATCGAATGGAATGGAATGGAATAGAATGGAATCAACCCTAGTAGAACGGAACGGAATGGAATGGAATGGAATGGAATGGAATGGAATGGAATGGAATGATCCACCCGAGTAGAACGGAACGGAATGGAATTGAATGGAATGGAATGGCATGATCAACCCAAGTAGAACGGAATGGAATGGAACAGAGAGGAATGGAATGGAATGGAATGGAATGGAATGGAATGGAATGGAATGGAATGGAAAGGAATGGAATAGAATGGAATCAACCCGAGTAGAACGGAACGGAACGGAACGGAACGGAATGGAATCAACCCGAGTAGAACGGAATGGAATGGAATGGAATGGAATGGAATGGAATGGAATGGAATGGAATGGAATGGAATGGAATTCAATGGAATAGAATGGAATGGAATGGCATGGAATAGAATCAACCCGAGTAGAACGGAATGGAATGGAATGGAATGGAACAGAACGGAATGGAACCGAACGGAATGGAATGGAATGAACACTAGTAGAACGGAATGGAATGGAATGGAATGGAATGGAGCGGAAAGGATTGGAATGGAATTGAATAGAATGGAATCAACCCGAGTAGAACGGAATGCAATGGAATGGAATGGAATGGAATGGAATGGAATGGAATGGAATGGAATGACCAACCCGAGCAGAACTGAACGGAATAGAATGGAATGGAATGGAATGGAATGGAGTGGAATGGAATGGAATGGAAAGGAGTGGAATGGAATGGAATGGAATGGAATGGAATGGAATGGAATGGAATGGAATGGAATGGAGAGGAGTGGAATGGAATGGAATGGAATGGAATGGAATGGAATGGAATGGAATGGAAAGGAGTGGAATGGAATGGAATGGAATGGAATGGAATGGAATGGAATGGAATGGAATGGAATGGAATGGAAAGGAGTGGAATGGAATGGAATGGAATGGAGTGGAATGGAATGGAATAGAATGGAATGGAATGGAATGGAATGGAATGGAATGGAATGATCAACCCGAGCAGAACGGAATGGAATGGAATGGAATGGAATGGAATGGAATGGAATGGAATGCAATGGAATGGAATAGAATGGAGTAAACCCAAGTAGAACGGAACGGAACGGAGCGGAACGGAACGGAATGGAATCAACCCGAGTAGAACGGAGTGGAATGGAATGGAATGGAATGGAATGGAATGGAATGGAATGGAATGGAATGGAAAGGAATGGAATGGAATGGAATGGAATGGAATGGAATGGAATGGAATGGAATGGAATGATCAACCCGAGCACAACAGAATGGAATGGAATGGAATGGAATGGAATTGAATGGAATGGAATGAAAAGAATGGAATGGAATGGAATAGAATGGAGTAAACCCGAGTAGAACGGAACGGAACGGAGAGGAACGGAACGGAATGGAATCAACCCGAGTAGAACGGAATGGAATGGAATGGAATGGAATGGAATGGAATGGAATGGAATGGAATGGAATGGAATGGAATCAACCCGAGTAGAACGGAACGGAACGGAACGGAACGGATCGGAATGGAATCAACCCGAGTAGAACGGAATGGAATGGAATGGAATGGAATGGAATGGAATGGAATGGAATGGAATTCAATGGAATAGAATGGAATGAATGGAATGGAATGGAAAGGAGTGGAATGGAATGGAATGGAATGGAATGGAATGGAAAGGAGTGGAATGGAATGGAATGGAATGGAATGGAATGGAATGGAATGGAAAGGAGTGGAATGGAATGGAATGGAGTGGAATGGAATGGAATGGAATGGAATGGAATGATCAACCCGAGCAGAACGGAATGGAATGGAATGGAATTGAATGCAATGGAATGGAATAGAATGGAGTAAACCCAAGTAGAACGGAACGGAACGGAGCTTAACGGAACTGAATGGAATCAACCCGAGTAGAACGGAATGGAATGGAATGGAATGGAATGGAATCGAATGGAATGGAAAGGAATGGAATGGAATGGAATGGAATGGAATGGAATGGAATGGAATGGAATGGAATGGAATGGAATGGAAAGATCAACCCGAGCAGAACGGAATGGAATGGAATGGAATGGAATGGAATGGAATGGAATGGAATGGAATGGAATGGAATGGAATGGAATGGAATGCAATGGAATGGAATAGAATGGAGTAAACCCGAGTAGAACGGAACGGAATGGAATGGAATGGAATGGAATGGAATGGAATGGAATGGAATGGAATGGAATGGAATGATCAACCGGAGCAGAACGGAACGGAATGGAATGGAATGGAATGGAATGGAATGGAATGGAATGGAATGGAATGATCAACCCAAGTAAAACGGAATGGAATGGAATGGAATGGAATGGAATGGAATGGAATGGAATGGAATAGAATGGAATCAACCAGAGTAGAACGGAACGGAACGGAACAGAATGGAACGGAACAGAATGCAATGGAATGGAATGGAATCAACCCGAGTAGAATAGAATGGAATGGAATGGAATGGAATGGATTGGAATGGAATGGAATGGAATCGAATGGAATCGAATGGAATGGAATGGAATGGAATAGAATGGAATCAACCCGAGTAGAACGGAATGGAATGGAATGGAATGGAATGGAATGGAATGGAATGGAATGGAATGGAATGGAATGGAATTGAATGGAATTGAATGGAATGGGATGGAATTGAATAGAATGGAATCAACCCGAGTAGAACGGAATGGAATGGTACGAAGTGGAATGGAAAGGAATGGAATGGAATGGAATGGAATGCAATGGAATGGAATAGAATGGAGTAAACCCAAGTAGAACGGAACGGAACGGAGCTTAACGGAACTGAATGGAATCAACCCGAGTAGAACGGAATTGGATGGATTGGAATGGAATGGAATGGAATGGAATGGAAAGGAAAGATCAACCCGAGTAGAATGGAACGGAATGGAATGGAATGGAATGGAATGGAATGGAATGGAATGGAATGGAATGGAATGATTAACCCGAGTAGAACGGAATGGAATCGAATGGAATGGAATGGAGTAGAATGGAATCAACTCGAGTAGAACGGAATGGAATGGAATAGAATGGAACGGAACGGAACGGAACGGAATGGAATGAACTCAAGTAGAACGGAATGGAATGGAATGGAGTGGAATGGAATGGAATGGAAAGGAGTGGAATGGAATGGAATGGAATGGAATGGAATGGAATGGAATGGAATGGAAAGGAGTGGAATGGAATGGAATGTAATGTAATGGAATGGAATGGAATGGAAAGGAGTGGAATGGAATGGAATGGAATGGAGTGGAATGGAATGGAATAGAATGGAATGGAATGGAATGGAATGGAATGATCAACCCGAGCAGAACGGAATGGAATGGAATGGAATGGAATGAAATGGAATGGAATGGAATGGAATGCAATGGAATGGAATAGAATGGAGTAAACCCAAGTAGAACGGAACGGAACGGAGCGGAACGGAACGGAATTGAATCAACCCGAGTAGAACGGAATGGAATGGAATGGAATGGAATGGAATGGAATGGAATGGAATGGAAAGGAATGGAATGGAATGGAATGGAATGGAATGGAATGGAATGGAATGGAATGGAATGGAATGGAATGATCAACCCGAGCACAACAGAATGGAATGGAATAGAATGGAATGGAATGGAATGGAATGTAGAGAATGGAATGGAATGGAATAGAATGGAGTAAACCCGAGTAGAACGGAACGGAACGGAGCGGAACGGAACGGAATGGAATCAACCCGAGTAGAACAGAATGGAATGGAATGGAATGGAGTGGAATGGAATGGAATGGAATGGAATGGAATGGAGTGGAATGGAATGGAATGGAATGGAATGGAATGGAATGGAATCAACCCGAGTAGAACGGAACGGAACGGAACGGAACGGAACGGAATGGAATCAACACGAGTAGAACGGAATGGAATGGAATGGAATGGAATGGAATGGAATGGAATGGAATTCAATGGAATAGAATGGAATGGAATGGAATGGAATAGAATCAACACGAGTAGAACGGAATGGAATGGAATGGAATGGAACGGAACGGAATGGAACAGAACGGAATGGAATGGAATGAACCCGAGTAGAACGGAATGGAAGGGAAAGGAATGGAATGGAATGGAATGGAGCGGAATGGATTGGAATGGAATTGAATAGAATGGAATCAACCCGAGTAGAACGGAATGGAATGGAATGGAATGGAATGGAATGGAATGGAATGGATTGATCAACCCGAGGAGAACGGAACGGAATAGAATGGAATGGAATGGAATGGAATGTAGTGGAATGGAATGGAATGGAAAGGAGTGGAATGGAATGGAATGGAATGGAATGGAATGGAATGGAAAGGAGTGGAATGGAATGGAATAGAAAGGAATGGAAAGGAGTGGAATGGAATGGAATGGAATGGAATGGATTGGAATGGAATGGAAAGGAGTGGAATGGAATGGAATGGAATGGAATGGAATGGAAAGGAGTGGAATGGAATGGAATGGAATGGAATGGAATGGAATGGAAAGGAGTGGAATGGAATGGAATGGAATGGAATGGAATGGAATGGAATGGAATGGAAAGATCAACCCGAGCAGAACGGAATGGAATGGAATGGAATGGAATCGAATGGAATGGAAAGGAATGGAATCGAATGCAATGGAATGGAATGGAATGGAATGGAATGGAATGGAATGGAATGGAATGGAATGGAACGGAATCAACCCGAGTAGAACGGAATGGAATTGAATGGATTGGAATGGAATGGAATGGAATGGAATGGAATCGAATGGAATGGAATGGAATGGAATGGAATGGAATGGAATGGAATGGAATGGAATGGAATGGAATGGAATGGAACGGAATGGAATCAACCCGAGTAGAACGGAATGGAATGGAATGGAATGGAATGGAATGGAATGGAATGGAATGGAATGGAATGGAATGGAATGGAATGGAATGGAAGCAACCCGAGTAGAACGGAACGGAACGGAACGGAACGGAACGGAATGGAATCAACCCGAGTAGAACGGAATGGAATGGAATGGAATGGAATGGAATGGAATGGAATGGAATGGAATGGAATTCAATGGAATAGAATGGAATGGAATGGAATGGAATAGAATCAACACGAGTAGAACGGAATGGAATGGAATGGAATGGAACGGAACGGAATGGAACAGAACGGAATGGAATGGAATGAAACCGAGTAGAACGGAATGGAATGGAAAGGAATGGAATTGAATGGAATGGAGCGGAATGGATTGGAATGGAATTGAATAGAATGGAATCAACCCGAGTAGCACAGAATGGAATGGAATGGAATGGAATGGAATGGAATGGAATGGAATGGAATGGATTGATCAACCCGAGCAGAACGGAACGGAATAGAATGGAATGGAATGGAATGGAATGGAGTGGAATGGAATGGAATGGAAAGGAGTGGAATGGAATGGAATGGAATGGAATGGAATGGAATGGAAAGGAGAGGAATGGAATGGAATGGAATGGAATGGAATGGAATGGAAAGGAGTGGAATGGAATGGAATGGAATGGAATGGAATGGAATGGAATGGAAAGGAGTGGAATGGAATGGAATGGAATGGAATGGAATGGAATGGAATGGAATGGAATGGAATGATCAACCCGAGCAGAACGGAATGGAATGGAATGGAATGGAATGGAATGGAATGGAATGGAATGGAATGCAATGGAATGGAATAGAATGGAGTAAACCCAAGTAGAACGGAACGGAACGGAGCGGAACGGAACGGAATGGAATCAACCCGAGTAGAACGGAATGGAATGGAATGGAATGGAATGGAATCGAATGGAATGGAAAGGAATGGAATGGAATGGAATGGAATGGAATGGAATGGAATGGAATGGAATGGAATGGAATGGAATGGAATGGAAAGATCAACCCGAGCAGAACGGAATGGAATGGAAAGGAATGGAATGGAATGGAATGGAATGGAATGGAATGGAATGGAATGGAATGGAATGCAATGGAATGCAATGGAATGGAATAGAATGGAGTAAACCCGAGTAGAACGGAACGGAATGGAATGGAATGGAATGGAATGGAATGGAATGGAATGGAATGGAATGGAATGGAATGATCAACCGGAGCAGAACGGAACGGAATGGAATGGAATGGAATGGAATGGAATGGAATGATCAACCCAAGTAAAACGGAATGGAATGGAATGGAATGGAATGGAATGGAATGGAATGGAATGGAATAGAATGGAATCAACCAGAGTAGAACGGAACGGAACGGAACAGAATGGAACGGAACAGAATGCAATGGAATGGAATGGAATCAACCCGAGTAGAATAGAATGGAATGGAATGGAATGGAATGGATTGGAATGGAATGGAATGGAATCGAATGGAATCGAATGGAATGGAATGGAATGGAATAGAATGGAATCAACCCGAGTAGAACGGAATGGAATGGAATGGAATGGAATGGAATGGTATGGAATGGAACGGAACGGAACAGAATGGAACGGAACGGAATGGAACGAACCCGAGTAGAACGGAATGGAATGGAATGGAATTGAATGGAATGGAATCGAATCAAATCGAATAGAATCGAATGGAATGGAATGGAATAGAATGGAATCAACCGAGTAGAATGGAATGGAATGGAATCGAATGGAATGGAATGGAATGGAATTGAATGGAATTGAATGGAATGGGAGGGAATTGAATAGAATGGAATCAACCCGAGTAGAACGGAATGGAATGGTACGAAGTGGAATGGAAAGGAATGGAATGGAATGGAATGGAATGCAATGGAATGGAATAGAATGGAGTAAACCCAAGTAGAACGGAACGGAACGGAGCTTAACGGAACTGAATGGAATCAACCCGAGTAGAACGGAATTGGATGGATTGGAATGGAATGGAATGGAATGGAATGGAAAGGAAAGATCAACCCGAGTAGAATGGAACGGAATGGAATGGAATGGAATGGAATGGAATGGAATGGAATGGAATGGAATGGAATGATTAACCCGAGTAGAACGGAATGGAATCGAATGGAATGGAATGGAGTAGAATGGAATCAACTCGAGTAGAACGGAATGGAATGGAATAGAATGGAACGGAACGGAACGGAACGGAATGGAATGAACTCAAGTAGAACGGAATGGAATGGAATGGAGTGGAATGGAATGGAATGGAAAGGAGTGGAATGGAATGGAATGGAATGGAATGGAATGGAATGGAATGGAATGGAAAGGAGTGGAATGGAATGGAATGTAATGTAATGGAATGGAATGGAATGGAAAGGAGTGGAATGGAATGGAATGGAATGGAGTGGAATGGAATGGAATAGAATGGAATGGAATGGAATGGAATGGAATGATCAACCCGAGCAGAACGGAATGGAATGGAATGGAATGGAATGAAATGGAATGGAATGGAATGGAATGCAATGGAATGGAATAGAATGGAGTAAACCCAAGTAGAACGGAACGGAACGGAGCGGAACGGAACGGAATGGAATCAACCCGAGTAGAACGGAATGGAATGGAATGGAATGGAATGGAATGGAATGGAATGGAATGGAATGGAAAGGAATGGAATGGAATGGAATGGAATGGAATGGAATGGAATGGAATGGAATGGAATGGAATGATCAACCCGAGCACAACAGAATGGAATGGAATAGAATGGAATGGAATGGAATGGAATGTAGAGAATGGAATGGAATGGAATAGAATGGAGTAAACCCGAGTAGAACGGAACGGAACGGAGCGGAACGGAACGGAATGGAATCAACACGAGTAGAACAGAATGGAATGGAATGGAATGGAATGGAATGGAATGGAATGGAATGGAATGGAATGGAATGGAATGGAATCAACCCGAGTAGAACGGAACGGAACGGAACGGAACGGAACGTAATGGAATCAACCCGAGTAGAACGGAATGGAATGGAATGGAATGGAATGGAATGGAATGGAATGGAATGGAATGGAATGGAATGGAATGGAATTCAATGGAATAGAATCGAATGGAATGGAATGGAATAGAATCAACACGAGTAGAACGGAATGGAATGGAATGGAATGGAATGGAACGGAACGGAATGGAACAGAACGGAATGGAATGGAATGAACCCGAGTAGAACGGAATGGAATGGAAAGGAATGGAATGGAATGGAATGGAGCGGAATGGATTGGAATGGAATTGAATAGAATGGAATCAACCCGAGTAGAACGGAATGGAATGGAATGGAATGGAATGGAATGGAATGGAATGGATTGATCAACCCGAGGAGAACGGAACGGAGTAGAATGGAGTGGAATGGAATGGAATGTAGTGGAATGGAATGGAATGGAAAGGAGTGGAATGGAATGGAATGGAATGGAATGGAATGGAATGGAAAGGAGTGGAATGGAATGGAATAGAAAGGAATGGAAAGGAGTGGAATGGAATGGAATGGAATGGAATGGAATGGAATGGAATGGAAAGGAGTGGAATGGAATGGAATGGAATGGGAGGGAATTGAATAGAATGGAATCAACCCGAGTAGAACGGAATGGAATGGTACGAAGTGGAATGGAAAGGAATGGAATGGAATGGAATGGAATGCAATGGAATGGAATAGAATGGAGTAAACCCAAGTAGAACGGAACGGAACGGAGCTTAACGGAACTGAATGGAATCAACCCGAGTAGAACGGAATTGGATGGATTGGAATGGAATGGAATGGAATGGAATGGAAAGGAAAGATCAACCCGAGTAGAATGGAACGGAATGGAATGGAATGGAATGGAATGGAATGGAATGGAATGGAATGGAATGGAATGATTAACCCGAGTAGAACGGAATGGAATCGAATGGAATGGAATGGAGTAGAATGGAATCAACTCGAGTAGAACGGAATGGAATGGAATAGAATGGAACGGAACGGAACGGAACGGAATGGAATGAACTCAAGTAGAACGGAATGGAATGGAATGGAGTGGAATGGAATGGAATGGAAAGGAGTGGAATGGAATGGAATGGAATGGAATGGAATGGAATGGAATGGAAAGGAGTGGAATGGAATGGAATGTAATGTAATGGAATGGAATGGAATGGAAAGGAGTGGAATGGAATGGAATGGAATGGAGTGGAATGGAATGGAATAGAATGGAATGGAATGGAATGGAATGGAATGATCAACCCGAGCAGAACGGAATGGAATGGAATGGAATGGAATGAAATGGAATGGAATGGAATGGAATGCAATGGAATGGAATAGAATGGAGTAAACCCAAGTAGAACGGAACGGAACGGAGCGGAACGGAACGGAATGGAATCAACCCGAGTAGAACGGAATGGAATGGAATGGAATGGAATGGAATGGAATGGAATGGAATGGAATGGAAAGGAATGGAATGGAATGGAATGGAATGGAATGGAATGGAATGGAATGGAATGGAATGGAATGATCAACCCGAGCACAACAGAATGGAATGGAATAGAATGGAATGGAATGGAATGGAATGTAGAGAATGGAATGGAATGGAATAGAATGGAGTAAACCCGAGTAGAACGGAACGGAACGGAGCGGAACGGAACGGAATGGAATCAACCCGAGTAGAACAGAATGGAATGGAATGGAATGGAATGGAATGGAATGGAATGGAATGGAATGGAATGGAATGGAATGGAATCAACCCGAGTAGAACGGAACGGAACGGAACGGAACGGAACGTAATGGAATCAACCCGAGTAGAACGGAATGGAATGGAATGGAATGGAATGGAATGGAATGGAATGGAATGGAATGGAATGGAATGGAATGGAATTCAATGGAATAGAATCGAATGGAATGGAATGGAATAGAATCAACACGAGTAGAACGGAATGGAATGGAATGGAATGGAATGGAACGGAACGGAATGGAACAGAACGGAATGGAATGGAATGAACCCGAGTAGAACGGAATGGAATGGAAAGGAATGGAATGGAATGGAATGGAGCGGAATGGATTGGAATGGAATTGAATAGAATGGAATCAACCCGAGTAGAACGGAATGGAATGGAATGGAATGGAATGGAATGGAATGGAATGGATTGATCAACCCGAGGAGAACGGAACGGAGTAGAATGGAGTGGAATGGAATGGAATGTAGTGGAATGGAATGGAATGGAAAGGAGTGGAATGGAATCGAATGGAATGGAATGGAATGGAATGGAAAGGAGTGGAATGGAATGGAATAGAAAGGAATGGAAAGGAGTGGAATGGAATGGAATGGAATGGAATGGAATGGAATGGAAAGGAGTGGAATGGAATGGAATGGAATGGAATGGAATGGAAAGGAGTGGAATGGAATGGAATGGAATGGAATGGAATGGAATGGAAAGGAGTGGAATGGAATGGAATGGAATGGAATGGAATGGAATGGAATGGAATGGAAAGATCAACCCGAGCAGAACGGAATGGAATGGAATGGAATGGAATCGAATGGAATGGAAAGGAATGGAATCGAATGCAATGGAATGGAATGGAATGGAATGGAATGGAATGGAATGGAATGGAATGGAACGGAATCAACCCGAGTAGAACGGAATGGAATTGAATGGATTGGAATGGAATGGAATGGAATGGAATGGAATCGAATCGAATGGAATGGAATGGAATGGAATGGAATGGAATGGAATGGAATGGAATGGAATGGAATGGAACGGAATGGAATCAACCCGAGTAGAACGGAATGGAATGGAATGGAATGGAATGGAATGGAATGGAATGGAATGGAATGGAATGGAATGGAATGGAATGGAATCAACCCGAGTAGAACGGAACGGAACGGAACGGAACGGAACGGAATGGAATCAACCCGAGTAGAACGGAATGGAATGGAATGGAATGGAATGGAATGGAATGGAATGGAATGGAATACAATGGAATAGAATGGAATGGAATGGAATGGAATAGAATCAACACGAGTAGAACGGAATGGAATGGAATGGAATGGAACGGAATGGAATGGAATGGAATGGAATGATCAACCCGAGCAGAACGGAATGGAATGGAATGGAATGGAATGGAATGGAATGGAATGGAATGCAATGGAATGGAATAGAATGGAGTAAACCCAAGTAGAACGGAACGGAACGGAGCGGAACGGAACGGAATGGAATCAACCCGAGTAGAACGGAATGGAATGGAATGGAATGGAATGGAATCGAATGGAATGGAAAGGAATGGAATGGAATGGAATGGAATGGAATGGAATGGAATGGAATGGAATGGAATGGAAAGATCAACCCGAGCAGAACGGAATGGAATGGAATGGAATGGAATGGAATGGAATGGAATGGAATGGAATGGAATGGAATGGAAAGATCAACCCGAGCAGAACGGAATGGAATGGAATGGAATGGAATGGAATGGAATGGAATGGAATGGAATGGAATGCAATGGAATGGAATAGAATGGAGTAAACCCGAGTAGAATGGAACGGAACGGAGCGGAACAGAACGGAATGGAATCAACCCGAGTAGAACGGAATGGAATGGAATGGAATGGAATGGAATGGAATGGAATGGAATGGAATGGAATGGAATGGAATGGAATCAACCCGAGTAGAATGTAATGGATTGGAATGGAATGGAATGGAATGGAATGCAATGCAATGGAATCGAAAGGAATCGAATGCAATGGAATGGAATGGAATGGAAAGGAATGGAATGGAATGGAACGGAATCTACCCGAGTAGAACGGAATGGAATGGAATGGAATGGAATGGAATGGAATGGAATGGAATGGAATGGAATGGAATTAAATGGAATAGAATAGAATGGAATGGAATGGAATGGAAAGGAATGGAATGGAATGGAATCGAATGGAATGGAATGGAATGGAATAGAATGGAATGGAATGGAATGGAATGGAATGGAATGGAATGGAATGGAAAGAACCCGAGTAGAACGGAATGGAATGGAATGGAATTGAATGGAATGGAATGGAATGGAATGGAATGGAATCCAATGGAATGGAATGGAATGGAATGGAATGGAATGGAATGGAATGGAATGGAATGGAATGGAATCGAATGGAATGGAATGGAATCAACCCGAGTAGAATGGAATGGATTGGAATGGAATGGAATGGAATGGAATGGAATGGAATGGAATGGAATGGAATGGAATGAAATGGAATGGAATAGAATGGAATCAACCCGAGTAGAACGGAATGGAATGGAATGGAATGGAATGGAACAGAACGGAATGGAACGGAACGGAATGGAATGTAATGAAACCGAGTAGAACGGAATGGAATGGAATGATCAACCCGAGTAGAACGGAATGGAATGGAATGGAATGGAATGGAATGGAATGGAATGGAATGGAATGGAATAGAATGGATTCAACCCGAGTAGAACGGAACGGAACGGAACGGAATGGAACGGAATGGAATGGAGTGGCATGGAATCAACCCGAGTAGAACGGAATGGAATGGAACGGAATGGAAAGAACCCGAGTAGATCCGAATGGAATGGAATGGAATGGAATGGAATGGAATGGAATGGAATGGAATGGAATGGAATGGAATGGAATGGAATGATCAACCCGAGTAGAAAGGAATGGAATGGAATGGAATGGAATAGAATGGAATCAAACCGAGTAGAACGGAACGGAACGGAACGGAATGGAATGGAATGGGATGGAGTGGAAGGGAATCAACCTGAGTAGAACGGAATGGAATTGAATGGAATGGAATGGAATGGAATGGAATGGAATGGAATGGAATGGAATGGAATGGAATGGAATGGAATCAAATGGAATCTAATGGAATGGAATGGAATAGAATGGAATCAACCCGAGTAGATCGGAATGGAAAGGAATGGAATGGAATGGAACGGAATGGAATGGAATGGAACGATCAACCCGAGTAGAACGGAATGGAATGGAATGGAATGGAATGGAATGGAATGGAATGGAAAGGAATGGAATGATCAACCCGAGTAGAACGGAATGGAATGGAATGAAATGGAATGGAATGGAATGGAATAGAATGGAATCAACCCGAGTTGAAGGGAATGGAATGGAATGGAATGGAATGGAACGGAATGGAATGGACTGGAATGGAATGGAATGGAATGGAATGCAACGGAATGGAATGGAATGGAATGGAATGGAATGGAATGGAATGGAATGGAATGGAATGGAATGATCAATCCGAGTAGAAAGGAAAGGAATGGAATGGAATGGAATAGAGTGGAATCAACCAGAGTAGAACCAACCCGAGTAGAACGGAACGGAACGGAACGGAACGGAATGGAACGGAATGGAATGGAATGGAATCAACCCGAGTAGAACGGATTGGAATGGAATGGAATGGAATTGAATGGAATGGAATGGAATGGAATAGAATGGAATCAACCCGAGTTGAACGGAATGGAATGGAATGGAATGGAATGGAATGGAATGGAATGCAGTGGAATTGAATGGAATGGAATGGAATGGAATCGAATGGAATGCAATGGAATGGAATGGAATGGAATGGAACGGAACGGAATGAAACGGAACGGAACGGAATGGAATGAACCCGAGTAGAACGGAATGGAATGGAATGGAATGGAATGGAACGGAATGGAATGGAATGGAATGATTCACCCGAGTAGAACGGAATGGAATGGAATGGAATGGAATGGAATGGAATGGAATGGAATGGAATGGAATGATCAACCCGAGTAGAACGGAATGGAATGGAATGGAATGGAATGGAATGGAATGGAATGGAATAGAATGGAATCAACCCGAGTAGAACGGAATGGAAAGGAATGGAATGGAATGGAATGGAATGGAATGGAACGGAATGGAATGGAATGGAATGGAATAGAATGGATTCAACCCGAGTAGAACGGAATGGACTGGAATGGAATGGAATGGAATGGAACGCAACGGAATGGAATGGAAAGAACCCGAGTAGAACGGAATGGAAAGCAGTGGAATGGAATGGAATGGAATGGAACGGAATCTACCCGAGTAGAACGGAATGGAATGGAATGGAATGGAATGGAATGGAATGGAATGGAATGGAATGGAATGGAATTAAATGGAATAGAATAGAATGGAATGGAATGGAATGGAAAGGAATGGAATGGAATGGAATCGAATGGAATGGAATGGAATGGAATAGAATGGAATGGAATGGAATGGAATGGAATGGAATGGAATGGAATGGAATGGAAAGAACCCGAGTAGAACGGAATGGAATGGAATGGAATTGAATGGAATGGAATGGAATGGAATGGAATGGAATCCAATGGAATGGAATGGAATGGAATGGAATGGAATGGAATGGAATGGAATGGAATGGAATCGAATGGAATGGAATGGAATCAACCCGAGTAGAATGGAATGGATTGGAATGGAATGGAATGGAATGGAATGGAATGGAATGGAATGAAATGGAATGGAATAGAATGGAATCAACCCGAGTAGAACGGAATGGAATGGAATGGAATGGAATGGAACGGAACGGAATGGAACGGAACGGAATGGAATGGAATGAAACCGAGTAGAACGGAATGGAATGGAATGATCAACCCGAGTAGAACGGAATGGAATGGAATGGAATGGAATGGAATGGAATGGAATGGAATGGAATGGAATAGAATGGATTCAACCCGAGTAGAACGGAACGGAACGGAACGGAATGGAACGGAATGGAATGGAGTGGCATGGAATCAACCCGAGTAGAACGGAATGGAATGGAACGGAATGGAAAGAACCCGAGTGGATCCGAATGGAATGGAATGGAATGGAATGGAATGGAATGGAATGGAATGGAATGGAATGGAATGGAATGATCAACCCGAGTAGAAAGGAATGGAATGGAATGGAATGGAATAGAATGGAATCAAACCGAGTAGAACGGAACGGAACGGAACGGAATGGAATGGAATGGGATGGAGTGGAAGGGAATCAACCTGAGTAGAACGGAATGGAATTGAATGGAATGGAATGGAATGGAATGGAATGGAATGGAATGGAATGGAATGGAATGGAATGGAATGGAATCAAATGGAATCTAATGGAATGGAATGGAATAGAATGGAATCAACCCGAGTAGATCGGAATGGAAAGGAATGGAATGGAATGGAACGGAATGGAATGGAATGGAACGATCAACCCGAGTAGAACGGAATGGAATGGAATGGAATGGAATGGAATGGAATGGAATGGAAAGGAATGGAATGATCAACCCGAGTAGAACGGAATGGAATGGAATGAAATGGAATGGAATGGAATGGAATAGAATGGAATCAACCCGAGTTGAAGGGAATGGAATGGAATGGAATGGAATGGAACGGAATGGAATGGACTGGAATGGAATGGAATGGAATGGAATGCAACGGAATGGAATGGAATGGAATGGAATGGAATGGAATGGAATGGAATGGAATGGAATGGAATGGAATGATCAATCCGAGTAGAAAGGAAAGGAATGGAATGGAATGGAATAGAGTGGAATCAACCAGAGTAGAACCAACCCGAGTAGAACGGAACGGAACGGAACGGAACGGAATGGAACGGAATGGAATGGAATGGAATCAACCCGAGTAGAACGGATTGGAATGGAATGGAATGGAATTGAATGGAATGGAATGGAATGGAATAGAATGGAATCAACCCGAGTTGAACGGAATGGAATGGAATGGAATGGAATGGAATGGAATGGAATGCAGTGGAATTGAATGGAATGGAATGGAATGGAATCGAATGGAATGCAATGGAATGGAATTGAATGGAATGGAACGGAACGGAATGAAACGGAACGGAACGGAATGGAATGAACCCGAGTAGAACGGAATGGAATGGAATGGAATGGAATGGAACGGAATGGAATGGAATGGAATGATTCACCCGAGTAGAACGGAATGGAATGGAATGGAATGGAATGGAATGGAATGGAATGGAATGATCAACCCGAGTAGAACGGAATGGAATGGAATGGAATGGAATGGAATGGAATGGAATGGAATGGAATGGAATGGAATGGAATGGAATGGAATAGAATGGAATCAACCCGAGTAGAACGGAATGGAAAGGAATGGAATGGAATGGAATGGAATGGAATGGAACGGAATGGAATGGAATGGAATGGAATAGAATGGATTCAACCCGAGTAGAACGGAATGGAATGGAATGGAATGGAATAGAATGGAATCAACCCGAGTTGAACGGAATGGAATGGAATGGAATGGAATGGAACGGAAAGGAATGGAACGGAAAGGAATGGAGTGGAATGAACCCGAGTAGAATGGAACGGAATGGAATGGAATGGAATGGAATGGAATGGAATGATCAACCCGAGTAGAACGGAATGGAATGGAATGGAATGGAATGGAACGGAAAGGAATGGAGTGGAAAGGAATCAACACGAGTAGAACGGAATGGAATGGAATGGAATGGAATGGAATGGAATCGAACGGAATCGAATGGAGTCGAGTGGAATCGAATGGAATGGAATGGAATAGAATGGAATCAACCCTAGTAGAACGGAACGGAATGGAATGGAATGGAATGGAATGGAATGGAATGGAATGGAATGATCCACCCGAGTAGAACGGAACGGAATGGAATTGAATGGAATGGAATGGCATGATCAACCCAAGTAGAACGGAATGGAATGGAACAGAGAGGAATGGAATGGAATGGAATGGAATGGAATGGAATGGAATGGAATGGAATGGAAAGGAATGGAATAGAATGGAATCAACCCGAGTAGAACGGAACGGAACGGAACGGAACGGAATGGAATCAACCCGAGTAGAACGGAATGGAATGGAATGGAATGGAATGGAATGGAATGGAATGGAATGGAATGGAATGGAATGGAATTCAATGGAATAGAATGGAATGGAATGGCATGGAATAGAATCAACCCGAGTAGAACGGAATGGAATGGAATGGAATGGAACAGAACGGAATGGAACCGAACGGAATGGAATGGAATGAACACTAGTAGAACGGAATGGAATGGAATGGAATGGAATGGAGCGGAAAGGATTGGAATGGAATTGAATAGAATGGAATCAACCCGAGTAGAACGGAATGCAATGGAATGGAATGGAATGGAATGGAATGGAATGGAATGGAATGGAATGACCAACCCGAGCAGAACTGAACGGAATAGAATGGAATGGAATGGAATGGAATGGAGTGGAATGGAATGGAATGGAAAGGAGTGGAATGGAATGGAATGGAATGGAATGGAATGGAATGGAATGGAATGGAATGGAATGGAGAGGAGTGGAATGGAATGGAATGGAATGGAATGGAATGGAATGGAATGGAATGGAAAGGAGTGGAATGGAATGGAATGGAATGGAATGGAATGGAATGGAATGGAATGGAATGGAATGGAATGGAAAGGAGTGGAATGGAATGGAATGGAATGGAGTGGAATGGAATGGAATAGAATGGAATGGAATGGAATGGAATGGAATGGAATGGAATGATCAACCCGAGCAGAACGGAATGGAATGGAATGGAATGGAATGGAATGGAATGGAATGGAATGCAATGGAATGGAATAGAATGGAGTAAACCCAAGTAGAACGGAACGGAACGGAGCGGAACGGAACGGAATGGAATCAACCCGAGTAGAACGGAGTGGAATGGAATGGAATGGAATGGAATGGAATGGAATGGAATGGAATGGAATGGAAAGGAATGGAATGGAATGGAATGGAATGGAATGGAATGGAATGGAATGGAATGGAATGATCAACCCGAGCACAACAGAATGGAATGGAATGGAATGGAATGGAATTGAATGGAATGGAATGAAAAGAATGGAATGGAATGGAATAGAATGGAGTAAACCCGAGTAGAACGGAACGGAACGGAGAGGAACGGAACGGAATGGAATCAACCCGAGTAGAACGGAATGGAATGGAATGGAATGGAATGGAATGGAATGGAATGGAATGGAATGGAATGGAATGGAATCAACCCGAGTAGAACGGAACGGAACGGAACGGAACGGATCGGAATGGAATCAACCCGAGTAGAACGGAATGGAATGGAATGGAATGGAATGGAATGGAATGGAATGGAATGGAATTCAATGGAATAGAATGGAATGAATGGAATGGAATGGAAAGGAGTGGAATGGAATGGAATGGAATGGAATGGAATGGAAAGGAGTGGAATGGAATGGAATGGAATGGAATGGAATGGAATGGAATGGAAAGGAGTGGAATGGAATGGAATGGAGTGGAATGGAATGGAATGGAATGGAATGGAATGATCAACCCGAGCAGAACGGAATGGAATGGAATGGAATTGAATGCAATGGAATGGAATAGAATGGAGTAAACCCAAGTAGAACGGAACGGAACGGAGCTTAACGGAACTGAATGGAATCAACCCGAGTAGAACGGAATGGAATGGAATGGAATGGAATGGAATCGAATGGAATGGAAAGGAATGGAATGGAATGGAATGGAATGGAATGGAATGGAATGGAATGGAATGGAATGGAATGGAATGGAAAGATCAACCCGAGCAGAACGGAATGGAATGGAATGGAATGGAATGGAATGGAATGGAATGGAATGGAATGGAATGGAATGGAATGGAATGGAATGCAATGGAATGGAATAGAATGGAGTAAACCCGAGTAGAACGGAACGGAATGGAATGGAATGGAATGGAATGGAATGGAATGGAATGGAATGGAATGGAATGGAATGATCAACCGGAGCAGAACGGAACGGAATGGAATGGAATGGAATGGAATGGAATGGAATGGAATGGAATGGAATGATCAACCCAAGTAAAACGGAATGGAATGGAATGGAATGGAATGGAATGGAATGGAATGGAATGGAATAGAATGGAATCAACCAGAGTAGAACGGAACGGAACGGAACAGAATGGAACGGAACAGAATGCAATGGAATGGAATGGAATCAACCCGAGTAGAATAGAATGGAATGGAATGGAATGGAATGGATTGGAATGGAATGGAATGGAATCGAATGGAATCGAATGGAATGGAATGGAATGGAATAGAATGGAATCAACCCGAGTAGAACGGAATGGAATGGAATGGAATGGAATGGAATGGAATGGAATGGAATGGAATGGAATGGAATGGAATTGAATGGAATTGAATGGAATGGGATGGAATTGAATAGAATGGAATCAACCCGAGTAGAACGGAATGGAATGGTACGAAGTGGAATGGAAAGGAATGGAATGGAATGGAATGGAATGCAATGGAATGGAATAGAATGGAGTAAACCCAAGTAGAACGGAACGGAACGGAGCTTAACGGAACTGAATGGAATCAACCCGAGTAGAACGGAATTGGATGGATTGGAATGGAATGGAATGGAATGGAATGGAAAGGAAAGATCAACCCGAGTAGAATGGAACGGAATGGAATGGAATGGAATGGAATGGAATGGAATGGAATGGAATGGAATGGAATGATTAACCCGAGTAGAACGGAATGGAATCGAATGGAATGGAATGGAGTAGAATGGAATCAACTCGAGTAGAACGGAATGGAATGGAATAGAATGGAACGGAACGGAACGGAACGGAATGGAATGAACTCAAGTAGAACGGAATGGAATGGAATGGAGTGGAATGGAATGGAATGGAAAGGAGTGGAATGGAATGGAATGGAATGGAATGGAATGGAATGGAATGGAATGGAAAGGAGTGGAATGGAATGGAATGTAATGTAATGGAATGGAATGGAATGGAAAGGAGTGGAATGGAATGGAATGGAATGGAGTGGAATGGAATGGAATAGAATGGAATGGAATGGAATGGAATGGAATGATCAACCCGAGCAGAACGGAATGGAATGGAATGGAATGGAATGAAATGGAATGGAATGGAATGGAATGCAATGGAATGGAATAGAATGGAGTAAACCCAAGTAGAACGGAACGGAACGGAGCGGAACGGAACGGAATTGAATCAACCCGAGTAGAACGGAATGGAATGGAATGGAATGGAATGGAATGGAATGGAATGGAATGGAAAGGAATGGAATGGAATGGAATGGAATGGAATGGAATGGAATGGAATGGAATGGAATGGAATGGAATGATCAACCCGAGCACAACAGAATGGAATGGAATAGAATGGAATGGAATGGAATGGAATGTAGAGAATGGAATGGAATGGAATAGAATGGAGTAAACCCGAGTAGAACGGAACGGAACGGAGCGGAACGGAACGGAATGGAATCAACCCGAGTAGAACAGAATGGAATGGAATGGAATGGAGTGGAATGGAATGGAATGGAATGGAATGGAATGGAGTGGAATGGAATGGAATGGAATGGAATGGAATGGAATGGAATCAACCCGAGTAGAACGGAACGGAACGGAACGGAACGGAACGGAATGGAATCAACACGAGTAGAACGGAATGGAATGGAATGGAATGGAATGGAATGGAATGGAATGGAATTCAATGGAATAGAATGGAATGGAATGGAATGGAATAGAATCAACACGAGTAGAACGGAATGGAATGGAATGGAATGGAACGGAACGGAATGGAACAGAACGGAATGGAATGGAATGAACCCGAGTAGAACGGAATGGAAGGGAAAGGAATGGAATGGAATGGAATGGAGCGGAATGGATTGGAATGGAATTGAATAGAATGGAATCAACCCGAGTAGAACGGAATGGAATGGAATGGAATGGAATGGAATGGAATGGAATGGATTGATCAACCCGAGGAGAACGGAACGGAATAGAATGGAATGGAATGGAATGGAATGTAGTGGAATGGAATGGAATGGAAAGGAGTGGAATGGAATGGAATGGAATGGAATGGAATGGAATGGAAAGGAGTGGAATGGAATGGAATAGAAAGGAATGGAAAGGAGTGGAATGGAATGGAATGGAATGGAATGGATTGGAATGGAATGGAAAGGAGTGGAATGGAATGGAATGGAATGGAATGGAATGGAAAGGAGTGGAATGGAATGGAATGGAATGGAATGGAATGGAATGGAAAGGAGTGGAATGGAATGGAATGGAATGGAATGGAATGGAATGGAATGGAATGGAAAGATCAACCCGAGCAGAACGGAATGGAATGGAATGGAATGGAATCGAATGGAATGGAAAGGAATGGAATCGAATGCAATGGAATGGAATGGAATGGAATGGAATGGAATGGAATGGAATGGAATGGAATGGAACGGAATCAACCCGAGTAGAACGGAATGGAATTGAATGGATTGGAATGGAATGGAATGGAATGGAATGGAATCGAATGGAATGGAATGGAATGGAATGGAATGGAATGGAATGGAATGGAATGGAATGGAATGGAATGGAATGGAATGGAACGGAATGGAATCAACCCGAGTAGAACGGAATGGAATGGAATGGAATGGAATGGAATGGAATGGAATGGAATGGAATGGAATGGAATGGAATGGAATGGAATGGAAGCAACCCGAGTAGAACGGAACGGAACGGAACGGAACGGAACGGAATGGAATCAACCCGAGTAGAACGGAATGGAATGGAATGGAATGGAATGGAATGGAATGGAATGGAATGGAATGGAATTCAATGGAATAGAATGGAATGGAATGGAATGGAATAGAATCAACACGAGTAGAACGGAATGGAATGGAATGGAATGGAACGGAACGGAATGGAACAGAACGGAATGGAATGGAATGAAACCGAGTAGAACGGAATGGAATGGAAAGGAATGGAATTGAATGGAATGGAGCGGAATGGATTGGAATGGAATTGAATAGAATGGAATCAACCCGAGTAGCACAGAATGGAATGGAATGGAATGGAATGGAATGGAATGGAATGGAATGGAATGGATTGATCAACCCGAGCAGAACGGAACGGAATAGAATGGAATGGAATGGAATGGAATGGAGTGGAATGGAATGGAATGGAAAGGAGTGGAATGGAATGGAATGGAATGGAATGGAATGGAATGGAAAGGAGAGGAATGGAATGGAATGGAATGGAATGGAATGGAATGGAAAGGAGTGGAATGGAATGGAATGGAATGGAATGGAATGGAATGGAATGGAAAGGAGTGGAATGGAATGGAATGGAATGGAATGGAATGGAATGGAATGGAATGGAATGGAATGATCAACCCGAGCAGAACGGAATGGAATGGAATGGAATGGAATGGAATGGAATGGAATGGAATGGAATGCAATGGAATGGAATAGAATGGAGTAAACCCAAGTAGAACGGAACGGAACGGAGCGGAACGGAACGGAATGGAATCAACCCGAGTAGAACGGAATGGAATGGAATGGAATGGAATGGAATCGAATGGAATGGAAAGGAATGGAATGGAATGGAATGGAATGGAATGGAATGGAATGGAATGGAATGGAATGGAATGGAATGGAATGGAAAGATCAACCCGAGCAGAACGGAATGGAATGGAAAGGAATGGAATGGAATGGAATGGAATGGAATGGAATGGAATGGAATGGAATGGAATGCAATGGAATGCAATGGAATGGAATAGAATGGAGTAAACCCGAGTAGAACGGAACGGAATGGAATGGAATGGAATGGAATGGAATGGAATGGAATGGAATGGAATGGAATGGAATGATCAACCGGAGCAGAACGGAACGGAATGGAATGGAATGGAATGGAATGGAATGGAATGATCAACCCAAGTAAAACGGAATGGAATGGAATGGAATGGAATGGAATGGAATGGAATGGAATGGAATAGAATGGAATCAACCAGAGTAGAACGGAACGGAACGGAACAGAATGGAACGGAACAGAATGCAATGGAATGGAATGGAATCAACCCGAGTAGAATAGAATGGAATGGAATGGAATGGAATGGATTGGAATGGAATGGAATGGAATCGAATGGAATCGAATGGAATGGAATGGAATGGAATAGAATGGAATCAACCCGAGTAGAACGGAATGGAATGGAATGGAATGGAATGGAATGGTATGGAATGGAACGGAACGGAACAGAATGGAACGGAACGGAATGGAACGAACCCGAGTAGAACGGAATGGAATGGAATGGAATTGAATGGAATGGAATCGAATCAAATCGAATAGAATCGAATGGAATGGAATGGAATAGAATGGAATCAACCGAGTAGAATGGAATGGAATGGAATCGAATGGAATGGAATGGAATGGAATTGAATGGAATTGAATGGAATGGGAGGGAATTGAATAGAATGGAATCAACCCGAGTAGAACGGAATGGAATGGTACGAAGTGGAATGGAAAGGAATGGAATGGAATGGAATGGAATGCAATGGAATGGAATAGAATGGAGTAAACCCAAGTAGAACGGAACGGAACGGAGCTTAACGGAACTGAATGGAATCAACCCGAGTAGAACGGAATTGGATGGATTGGAATGGAATGGAATGGAATGGAATGGAAAGGAAAGATCAACCCGAGTAGAATGGAACGGAATGGAATGGAATGGAATGGAATGGAATGGAATGGAATGGAATGGAATGGAATGATTAACCCGAGTAGAACGGAATGGAATCGAATGGAATGGAATGGAGTAGAATGGAATCAACTCGAGTAGAACGGAATGGAATGGAATAGAATGGAACGGAACGGAACGGAACGGAATGGAATGAACTCAAGTAGAACGGAATGGAATGGAATGGAGTGGAATGGAATGGAATGGAAAGGAGTGGAATGGAATGGAATGGAATGGAATGGAATGGAATGGAATGGAATGGAAAGGAGTGGAATGGAATGGAATGTAATGTAATGGAATGGAATGGAATGGAAAGGAGTGGAATGGAATGGAATGGAATGGAGTGGAATGGAATGGAATAGAATGGAATGGAATGGAATGGAATGGAATGATCAACCCGAGCAGAACGGAATGGAATGGAATGGAATGGAATGAAATGGAATGGAATGGAATGGAATGCAATGGAATGGAATAGAATGGAGTAAACCCAAGTAGAACGGAACGGAACGGAGCGGAACGGAACGGAATGGAATCAACCCGAGTAGAACGGAATGGAATGGAATGGAATGGAATGGAATGGAATGGAATGGAATGGAATGGAAAGGAATGGAATGGAATGGAATGGAATGGAATGGAATGGAATGGAATGGAATGGAATGGAATGATCAACCCGAGCACAACAGAATGGAATGGAATAGAATGGAATGGAATGGAATGGAATGTAGAGAATGGAATGGAATGGAATAGAATGGAGTAAACCCGAGTAGAACGGAACGGAACGGAGCGGAACGGAACGGAATGGAATCAACACGAGTAGAACAGAATGGAATGGAATGGAATGGAATGGAATGGAATGGAATGGAATGGAATGGAATGGAATGGAATGGAATCAACCCGAGTAGAACGGAACGGAACGGAACGGAACGGAACGTAATGGAATCAACCCGAGTAGAACGGAATGGAATGGAATGGAATGGAATGGAATGGAATGGAATGGAATGGAATGGAATGGAATGGAATGGAATTCAATGGAATAGAATCGAATGGAATGGAATGGAATAGAATCAACACGAGTAGAACGGAATGGAATGGAATGGAATGGAATGGAACGGAACGGAATGGAACAGAACGGAATGGAATGGAATGAACCCGAGTAGAACGGAATGGAATGGAAAGGAATGGAATGGAATGGAATGGAGCGGAATGGATTGGAATGGAATTGAATAGAATGGAATCAACCCGAGTAGAACGGAATGGAATGGAATGGAATGGAATGGAATGGAATGGAATGGATTGATCAACCCGAGGAGAACGGAACGGAGTAGAATGGAGTGGAATGGAATGGAATGTAGTGGAATGGAATGGAATGGAAAGGAGTGGAATGGAATGGAATGGAATGGAATGGAATGGAATGGAAAGGAGTGGAATGGAATGGAATAGAAAGGAATGGAAAGGAGTGGAATGGAATGGAATGGAATGGAATGGAATGGAATGGAATGGAAAGGAGTGGAATGGAATGGAATGGAATGGGAGGGAATTGAATAGAATGGAATCAACCCGAGTAGAACGGAATGGAATGGTACGAAGTGGAATGGAAAGGAATGGAATGGAATGGAATGGAATGCAATGGAATGGAATAGAATGGAGTAAACCCAAGTAGAACGGAACGGAACGGAGCTTAACGGAACTGAATGGAATCAACCCGAGTAGAACGGAATTGGATGGATTGGAATGGAATGGAATGGAATGGAATGGAAAGGAAAGATCAACCCGAGTAGAATGGAACGGAATGGAATGGAATGGAATGGAATGGAATGGAATGGAATGGAATGGAATGGAATGATTAACCCGAGTAGAACGGAATGGAATCGAATGGAATGGAATGGAGTAGAATGGAATCAACTCGAGTAGAACGGAATGGAATGGAATAGAATGGAACGGAACGGAACGGAACGGAATGGAATGAACTCAAGTAGAACGGAATGGAATGGAATGGAGTGGAATGGAATGGAATGGAAAGGAGTGGAATGGAATGGAATGGAATGGAATGGAATGGAATGGAATGGAAAGGAGTGGAATGGAATGGAATGTAATGTAATGGAATGGAATGGAATGGAAAGGAGTGGAATGGAATGGAATGGAATGGAGTGGAATGGAATGGAATAGAATGGAATGGAATGGAATGGAATGGAATGATCAACCCGAGCAGAACGGAATGGAATGGAATGGAATGGAATGAAATGGAATGGAATGGAATGGAATGCAATGGAATGGAATAGAATGGAGTAAACCCAAGTAGAACGGAACGGAACGGAGCGGAACGGAACGGAATGGAATCAACCCGAGTAGAACGGAATGGAATGGAATGGAATGGAATGGAATGGAATGGAATGGAATGGAATGGAAAGGAATGGAATGGAATGGAATGGAATGGAATGGAATGGAATGGAATGGAATGGAATGGAATGATCAACCCGAGCACAACAGAATGGAATGGAATAGAATGGAATGGAATGGAATGGAATGTAGAGAATGGAATGGAATGGAATAGAATGGAGTAAACCCGAGTAGAACGGAACGGAACGGAGCGGAACGGAACGGAATGGAATCAACCCGAGTAGAACAGAATGGAATGGAATGGAATGGAATGGAATGGAATGGAATGGAATGGAATGGAATGGAATGGAATGGAATCAACCCGAGTAGAACGGAACGGAACGGAACGGAACGGAACGTAATGGAATCAACCCGAGTAGAACGGAATGGAATGGAATGGAATGGAATGGAATGGAATGGAATGGAATGGAATGGAATGGAATGGAATGGAATTCAATGGAATAGAATCGAATGGAATGGAATGGAATAGAATCAACACGAGTAGAACGGAATGGAATGGAATGGAATGGAATGGAACGGAACGGAATGGAACAGAACGGAATGGAATGGAATGAACCCGAGTAGAACGGAATGGAATGGAAAGGAATGGAATGGAATGGAATGGAGCGGAATGGATTGGAATGGAATTGAATAGAATGGAATCAACCCGAGTAGAACGGAATGGAATGGAATGGAATGGAATGGAATGGAATGGAATGGATTGATCAACCCGAGGAGAACGGAACGGAGTAGAATGGAGTGGAATGGAATGGAATGTAGTGGAATGGAATGGAATGGAAAGGAGTGGAATGGAATCGAATGGAATGGAATGGAATGGAATGGAAAGGAGTGGAATGGAATGGAATAGAAAGGAATGGAAAGGAGTGGAATGGAATGGAATGGAATGGAATGGAATGGAATGGAAAGGAGTGGAATGGAATGGAATGGAATGGAATGGAATGGAAAGGAGTGGAATGGAATGGAATGGAATGGAATGGAATGGAATGGAAAGGAGTGGAATGGAATGGAATGGAATGGAATGGAATGGAATGGAATGGAATGGAAAGATCAACCCGAGCAGAACGGAATGGAATGGAATGGAATGGAATCGAATGGAATGGAAAGGAATGGAATCGAATGCAATGGAATGGAATGGAATGGAATGGAATGGAATGGAATGGAATGGAATGGAACGGAATCAACCCGAGTAGAACGGAATGGAATTGAATGGATTGGAATGGAATGGAATGGAATGGAATGGAATCGAATCGAATGGAATGGAATGGAATGGAATGGAATGGAATGGAATGGAATGGAATGGAATGGAATGGAACGGAATGGAATCAACCCGAGTAGAACGGAATGGAATGGAATGGAATGGAATGGAATGGAATGGAATGGAATGGAATGGAATGGAATGGAATGGAATGGAATCAACCCGAGTAGAACGGAACGGAACGGAACGGAACGGAACGGAATGGAATCAACCCGAGTAGAACGGAATGGAATGGAATGGAATGGAATGGAATGGAATGGAATGGAATGGAATACAATGGAATAGAATGGAATGGAATGGAATGGAATAGAATCAACACGAGTAGAACGGAATGGAATGGAATGGAATGGAACGGAATGGAATGGAATGGAATGGAATGATCAACCCGAGCAGAACGGAATGGAATGGAATGGAATGGAATGGAATGGAATGGAATGGAATGCAATGGAATGGAATAGAATGGAGTAAACCCAAGTAGAACGGAACGGAACGGAGCGGAACGGAACGGAATGGAATCAACCCGAGTAGAACGGAATGGAATGGAATGGAATGGAATGGAATCGAATGGAATGGAAAGGAATGGAATGGAATGGAATGGAATGGAATGGAATGGAATGGAATGGAATGGAATGGAAAGATCAACCCGAGCAGAACGGAATGGAATGGAATGGAATGGAATGGAATGGAATGGAATGGAATGGAATGGAATGGAATGGAAAGATCAACCCGAGCAGAACGGAATGGAATGGAATGGAATGGAATGGAATGGAATGGAATGGAATGGAATGGAATGCAATGGAATGGAATAGAATGGAGTAAACCCGAGTAGAATGGAACGGAACGGAGCGGAACAGAACGGAATGGAATCAACCCGAGTAGAACGGAATGGAATGGAATGGAATGGAATGGAATGGAATGGAATGGAATGGAATGGAATGGAATGGAATGGAATCAACCCGAGTAGAATGTAATGGATTGGAATGGAATGGAATGGAATGGAATGCAATGCAATGGAATCGAAAGGAATCGAATGCAATGGAATGGAATGGAATGGAAAGGAATGGAATGGAATGGAACGGAATCTACCCGAGTAGAACGGAATGGAATGGAATGGAATGGAATGGAATGGAATGGAATGGAATGGAATGGAATGGAATTAAATGGAATAGAATAGAATGGAATGGAATGGAATGGAAAGGAATGGAATGGAATGGAATCGAATGGAATGGAATGGAATGGAATAGAATGGAATGGAATGGAATGGAATGGAATGGAATGGAATGGAATGGAAAGAACCCGAGTAGAACGGAATGGAATGGAATGGAATTGAATGGAATGGAATGGAATGGAATGGAATGGAATCCAATGGAATGGAATGGAATGGAATGGAATGGAATGGAATGGAATGGAATGGAATGGAATGGAATCGAATGGAATGGAATGGAATCAACCCGAGTAGAATGGAATGGATTGGAATGGAATGGAATGGAATGGAATGGAATGGAATGGAATGGAATGGAATGGAATGAAATGGAATGGAATAGAATGGAATCAACCCGAGTAGAACGGAATGGAATGGAATGGAATGGAATGGAACAGAACGGAATGGAACGGAACGGAATGGAATGTAATGAAACCGAGTAGAACGGAATGGAATGGAATGATCAACCCGAGTAGAACGGAATGGAATGGAATGGAATGGAATGGAATGGAATGGAATGGAATGGAATGGAATAGAATGGATTCAACCCGAGTAGAACGGAACGGAACGGAACGGAATGGAACGGAATGGAATGGAGTGGCATGGAATCAACCCGAGTAGAACGGAATGGAATGGAACGGAATGGAAAGAACCCGAGTAGATCCGAATGGAATGGAATGGAATGGAATGGAATGGAATGGAATGGAATGGAATGGAATGGAATGGAATGGAATGGAATGATCAACCCGAGTAGAAAGGAATGGAATGGAATGGAATGGAATAGAATGGAATCAAACCGAGTAGAACGGAACGGAACGGAACGGAATGGAATGGAATGGGATGGAGTGGAAGGGAATCAACCTGAGTAGAACGGAATGGAATTGAATGGAATGGAATGGAATGGAATGGAATGGAATGGAATGGAATGGAATGGAATGGAATGGAATGGAATCAAATGGAATCTAATGGAATGGAATGGAATAGAATGGAATCAACCCGAGTAGATCGGAATGGAAAGGAATGGAATGGAATGGAACGGAATGGAATGGAATGGAACGATCAACCCGAGTAGAACGGAATGGAATGGAATGGAATGGAATGGAATGGAATGGAATGGAAAGGAATGGAATGATCAACCCGAGTAGAACGGAATGGAATGGAATGAAATGGAATGGAATGGAATGGAATAGAATGGAATCAACCCGAGTTGAAGGGAATGGAATGGAATGGAATGGAATGGAACGGAATGGAATGGACTGGAATGGAATGGAATGGAATGGAATGCAACGGAATGGAATGGAATGGAATGGAATGGAATGGAATGGAATGGAATGGAATGGAATGGAATGATCAATCCGAGTAGAAAGGAAAGGAATGGAATGGAATGGAATAGAGTGGAATCAACCAGAGTAGAACCAACCCGAGTAGAACGGAACGGAACGGAACGGAACGGAATGGAACGGAATGGAATGGAATGGAATCAACCCGAGTAGAACGGATTGGAATGGAATGGAATGGAATTGAATGGAATGGAATGGAATGGAATAGAATGGAATCAACCCGAGTTGAACGGAATGGAATGGAATGGAATGGAATGGAATGGAATGGAATGCAGTGGAATTGAATGGAATGGAATGGAATGGAATCGAATGGAATGCAATGGAATGGAATGGAATGGAATGGAACGGAACGGAATGAAACGGAACGGAACGGAATGGAATGAACCCGAGTAGAACGGAATGGAATGGAATGGAATGGAATGGAACGGAATGGAATGGAATGGAATGATTCACCCGAGTAGAACG
Organism: Gorilla gorilla gorilla; assembly: GCF_029281585.2. Lineage (NCBI taxonomy): Eukaryota > Metazoa > Chordata > Mammalia > Primates > Hominidae > Gorilla > Gorilla gorilla. Next base: position 58,697,392 of record NC_073239.2, on the reverse strand, counting down.
GAATGGAATGGAATGGAATGGAATGGAATGGAATGGAATGGAATGGAATGGAATGATCAACCCGAGTAGAACGGAATGGAATGGAATGGAATGGAATGGAATGGAATGGAATGGAATAGAATGGAATCAACCCGAGTAGAACGGAATGGAAAGGAATGGAATGGAATGGAATGGAATGGAATGGAACGGAATGGAATGGAATGGAATGGAATAGAATGGATTCAACCCGAGTAGAACGGAATGGACTGGAATGGAATGGAATGGAATGGAACGCAACGGAATGGAATGGAAAGAACCCGAGTAGAACGGAATGGAAAGCAGTGGAATGGAATGGAATGGAATGGAACGGAATCTACCCGAGTAGAACGGAATGGAATGGAATGGAATGGAATGGAATGGAATGGAATGGAATGGAATGGAATGGAATTAAATGGAATAGAATAGAATGGAATGGAATGGAATGGAAAGGAATGGAATGGAATGGAATCGAATGGAATGGAATGGAATGGAATAGAATGGAATGGAATGGAATGGAATGGAATGGAATGGAATGGAATGGAATGGAAAGAACCCGAGTAGAACGGAATGGAATGGAATGGAATTGAATGGAATGGAATGGAATGGAATGGAATGGAATCCAATGGAATGGAATGGAATGGAATGGAATGGAATGGAATGGAATGGAATGGAATGGAATCGAATGGAATGGAATGGAATCAACCCGAGTAGAATGGAATGGATTGGAATGGAATGGAATGGAATGGAATGGAATGGAATGGAATGAAATGGAATGGAATAGAATGGAATCAACCCGAGTAGAACGGAATGGAATGGAATGGAATGGAATGGAACGGAACGGAATGGAACGGAACGGAATGGAATGGAATGAAACCGAGTAGAACGGAATGGAATGGAATGATCAACCCGAGTAGAACGGAATGGAATGGAATGGAATGGAATGGAATGGAATGGAATGGAATGGAATGGAATAGAATGGATTCAACCCGAGTAGAACGGAACGGAACGGAACGGAATGGAACGGAATGGAATGGAGTGGCATGGAATCAACCCGAGTAGAACGGAATGGAATGGAACGGAATGGAAAGAACCCGAGTGGATCCGAATGGAATGGAATGGAATGGAATGGAATGGAATGGAATGGAATGGAATGGAATGGAATGGAATGATCAACCCGAGTAGAAAGGAATGGAATGGAATGGAATGGAATAGAATGGAATCAAACCGAGTAGAACGGAACGGAACGGAACGGAATGGAATGGAATGGGATGGAGTGGAAGGGAATCAACCTGAGTAGAACGGAATGGAATTGAATGGAATGGAATGGAATGGAATGGAATGGAATGGAATGGAATGGAATGGAATGGAATGGAATGGAATCAAATGGAATCTAATGGAATGGAATGGAATAGAATGGAATCAACCCGAGTAGATCGGAATGGAAAGGAATGGAATGGAATGGAACGGAATGGAATGGAATGGAACGATCAACCCGAGTAGAACGGAATGGAATGGAATGGAATGGAATGGAATGGAATGGAATGGAAAGGAATGGAATGATCAACCCGAGTAGAACGGAATGGAATGGAATGAAATGGAATGGAATGGAATGGAATAGAATGGAATCAACCCGAGTTGAAGGGAATGGAATGGAATGGAATGGAATGGAACGGAATGGAATGGACTGGAATGGAATGGAATGGAATGGAATGCAACGGAATGGAATGGAATGGAATGGAATGGAATGGAATGGAATGGAATGGAATGGAATGGAATGGAATGATCAATCCGAGTAGAAAGGAAAGGAATGGAATGGAATGGAATAGAGTGGAATCAACCAGAGTAGAACCAACCCGAGTAGAACGGAACGGAACGGAACGGAACGGAATGGAACGGAATGGAATGGAATGGAATCAACCCGAGTAGAACGGATTGGAATGGAATGGAATGGAATTGAATGGAATGGAATGGAATGGAATAGAATGGAATCAACCCGAGTTGAACGGAATGGAATGGAATGGAATGGAATGGAATGGAATGGAATGCAGTGGAATTGAATGGAATGGAATGGAATGGAATCGAATGGAATGCAATGGAATGGAATTGAATGGAATGGAACGGAACGGAATGAAACGGAACGGAACGGAATGGAATGAACCCGAGTAGAACGGAATGGAATGGAATGGAATGGAATGGAACGGAATGGAATGGAATGGAATGATTCACCCGAGTAGAACGGAATGGAATGGAATGGAATGGAATGGAATGGAATGGAATGGAATGGAATGATCAACCCGAGTAGAACGGAATGGAATGGAATGGAATGGAATGGAATGGAATGGAATGGAATGGAATGGAATGGAATGGAATGGAATGGAATGGAATAGAATGGAATCAACCCGAGTAGAACGGAATGGAAAGGAATGGAATGGAATGGAATGGAATGGAATGGAACGGAATGGAATGGAATGGAATGGAATAGAATGGATTCAACCCGAGTAGAACGGAATGGACTGGAATGGAATGGAATGGAATGGAACGCAACGGAATGGAATGGAAAGAACCCGAGTAGAACGGAATGGAAAGCAGTGGAATGGAATGGAATGGAATGGAATGGAATGGAATGGAATGGAATGGAATGGAGTGGAATAGAATGGAATCAACCCGAGTAGAACGGAATGGAATGGAATGGAATGGAATGGAATGGAATGGAATGGAATGATCAACCCGAGTAGAACGCAACGGAATGGAATGGAATGGAATGGAATGGAATGGAATGGAATGGAATGGAATGGAATGGAATGATCATCCCGAGTAGAACGGAATGGAATGGAATGGAATGGAATGGAATGGAATAGAGTGGAATCAACCCGAGTAGAACGGAATGGAAAGGAACGGAACGGAACGGAATGGAATGGAATCAACCCGAGTAGAACGGATTGGAATAGAATGGAATGGAATTGAATGGAATGGAATGGAATGGAATGGAATGGAATAGAATGGAAGCAACCCTAGTTGAAAGGAATGGAATGGAATGGAATGGAATGGAATGGAATGGAATGGAATGGAATGGAATTGAATGGAATAGAATCGAATGGAATGGAATAGAATAGAATGGAATCAACCCGAGTGGAACGGAATGGAATGGAATGGAATGGAATGAAACGGAACGGAATGGAACGGAACGGAATGGAATGGAATGAAACCGAGTAGAACGGAATGGAATGGAATGGAATGGAATGGAATGGAATCGAATGGAATCGAATGGAATGGAATGGAATAGAATGGAATCAACCCGAGTAGAATGGAACGGAATGGAATGGAATGGAATGGAATGGAGTGGAATGGAATAGAATGGAATCAACCCGAGTAGAACGGAATGGAGTGCAATGCAATGGAATGGAATGGAATCGAATGGAATGGAATGGAATAGAATGGAATCAACCCGAGTAGAACGGAATGGAATGGAATGGAATGGAATGGAATGGAATGGAATGGCATGGAATGGAATGGATTAGAATGGAATATAATGGAATCAACCCCATTAGAATGGAATGGAATGGAATGGAATGGAATGGAATGGAATGGAATGGAATGATCAACCCGAGTAGAACGGAATGGAATGGAATGGAATGGAATGGAATGGAATGGAATGGAATGGAATGGAACGGAATGGATTGGAGTGGAATCGAATGGAATTGAATGGAATAGAATGGAATAAACCCTAGTAGAACGGAACGGAACGGAGCGGAACGGAACGGAATGGAATCAACCCGAGTAGAACGGAATGGAATGCAATGGAATGGAATGGAATGGAATGGAATTGAATGGAAAAGAATGGAATGGAATGGAATGGAATGGAATGGAATGGAATGGAATGGAATGGAATGATCAACCTGAGTAGAACGGAATGGAATGGAATGGAAAGGAATAGAATGGAATCAACCTGAGTAGAACGGAACGGAACGGAATGGAATGGAACGGGATGGAGTGGAAGGGAATCAACCTGAGTAGAACGGAATGAAATTGAATAGAAAGGAATGGAATGGAATGGAATGGAATGGAATGGAATGGAATGGAATGGAATCAAATGGAATCTAATGGAATGGAATGGAATAGAATGGAATCAACCCGAGTAGAACGGAATGGAATGGAATGGAATGGAATGGAACGGAATGGAATGGAATGGAATGATCCACCCGAGTAGAACGGAATGGAATGGAATGGAATGGAATGGAATGGAATGGAATGGAATGGAATGATCAACCCGAGAAGAACGGAATGAAATGGATTGGAATGGAATGGAATGGAATGGAATGGAATAGAATGGAATCAACCCGAGTAGAACGGAATGGAATGGAATGGAATGGAATGGAACGGAATGGAATGGAATGGAATGGAATAGAATGGATTCAACCCGAGTAGAACGGATTGGACTGGAATGGAATGGAATGGAATGGAACGCAACGGAATGGAATGGAATGAAAAGGAATGGAAAGGAATGGTATGGAATGATAAACCCGAGTAGAAAGAATGGAATGGAATGGAATGGAATAGAGTGGAATCAACCCGAGTAGAACGGAACGGAACGGAACTTAACGGAACGGAATGGAATGGAATGGAATCAACCCGAGTAGAACGGATTGGAATGGAATGGAATGGAATGGAATGGAATGGAATGGAATGGAATAGAATGGAATCAACCCGTGTTGAACGGAATGGAATGGAATGGAATGGAATGGAATGGAATGGAATGGAATGGAATGGAATGGAATGGAATGGAATAGAATGGAATGGAACGGAACGGAATGGAACGGAACGGAATGGAATGGAATGAAACCGAGTAGAACGGAATGGAATGGAATGGAATGGAATCGAATGGAATCGAATGGAGTGGAATGGAATAGAATGGAATCAACCCGAGTAGAATGGAATGGAATGGAATGGAATGGAATGGAATGGAATGGAATGGAATGGAATGGAAAGGAATGAACCCGAGTAGAACGGAATGGAATGCAATGGAATGGAATGGAATGGAATGGAATGGAATGGAATGGAATGGAATGGAATCAATGGAATGGAATGGAATGGAATGGAATGGAATGATCAACCCGAGCAGAACGGAATGGAATGGAATAGAATAGAATAAACCCGAGTATAACGGAGCAGAATGGAATGGAATGGAATGGAATGGAATGGAATGGAATGGAGTGGAATGGAAAGGAATGGAATGGAATGGAATGGAATGGAATGGAATGGAATGGAATGGAATGGAATGGAATGGAGTGATCAACACGAGCAGAACAGAACGGAATGGAAAGGAATGGAATGGAATGGAATGATCAACCCGAGTAGAACGGAATGGAATGGAATGGAATCAAATGGAATCTAATGGAATGGAATGGAATAGAATGGATTCAACCCGAGTAGAACGGAACGGAACGGAACGGAATGGAACGGAATGGAATGGAGTGGCATGGAATCAACCCGAGTAGAACGGAATGGAATGGAACGGAATGGAAAGAACCCGAGTAGAACGGAATGGAATGGAATGGAATGGAATGGAATGGAATGGAATGGAATGGAATGGAATGGAATGGAATGGAATGATCAACCCGAGTAGAACGGAATGGAATGGAATGGAATGGAATGGAATAGAGTGGAATCAACCCGAGGAGAACGGAATGGAAAGGAACGGAACGGAACGGAATGGAATGGAATCAACCCGAGTAGAACGGATTGGAATGGAATGGAATGGAATTGAATGGAATGGAATGGAATGGAATGGAATAGAATGGAAGCAACCCTAGTTGAAAGGAATGGAATGGAATGGAATGGAATAGAATGGAATGGAATGGAATGGAATGGAATGGAATGGAATGGAATTGAATGGAATAGAATCTAATGGAATGGAATAGAATAGAATGGAATCAACCCGAGTGGAACGGAATGGAATGGAATGGAATGGAATGAAACGGAACGGAATGGATCGGAACGGAATGGAATGGAATGAAACCGAGTAGAACGGAATGGAATGGAATGGAATGGAATGGAATGGAATGGAATGGAATCGAATGGAATCGAATAGAATGGAATGGAATAGAATGGAATCAACCCGAGTAGAATGGAACGGAATGGAATGGAATGGAATGGAATGGAGTGGAATGGAATAGTATGGAATCAACCCGAGTAGAACGGAATGGAGTGGAATGCAATGGAATGGAATGGAATCGAATGGAATGGAATGGAATAGAATGGAATCAACCCGAGTAGAACGGAATGGAATGGAATGGAATGGAATGGAATGGAATGGAATGGCATGGAATGGAATGGATTAGAATGGAATATAATGGAATCAACCCGATTAGAATGGAATGGAATGGAATAGAATGGAATGGAATGGAATGGAATGGAATGGAATGGAATGATCAACCCGAGTAGAACGGAATGGAATGGAATGGAATGGAATGGAATGGAATGGAATGGAATGGAATGGAATGGAACGGAATGGATTGGAATGGAATCGAATGGAGTTGAATGGAATAGAATGGAATAAACCCTAGTAGAACGGAACGGAACGGAGCGGAACGGAACGGAATGGAATCAACCCGAGTAGAACGGAATGGAATGCAATGGAATGGAATGGAATGGAATGGAATTGAATGGAAAAGAATGGAATGGAATGGAATGGAATGGAATGGAATGGAATGGAATGGAATGGAATGGAATGGAATGATCAACCTGAGTAGAACGGAATGGAATGGAATGGAATGGAATAGAATGGAATCGACCTGAGTAGAACGGAACGGAACGGAATGGAATGGAACGGGATGGAGTGGAAGGGAATCAACCTGAGTAGAACGGAATGGAATTGAATAGAATGGAATGGAATGGAATGGAATGGAATGGAATGGAATGGAATGGAATGGAATGGAATGGAATCAAATGGAATCTAATGGAATGGAATGGAATAGAATGGAATCAACCCGAGTAGAACGGAATGGAATGGAATGGAATGGAATGGAACGGAATGGAATGGAATGGAATGATCCACCCGAGTAGAACGGAATGGAATGGAATGGAATGGAATGGAATGGAATGGAATGGAATGGAATGATCAACCCGAGAAGAACGGAATGAAATGGATTGGAATGGAATGGATTGGAATGGAATGGAATAGAATGGAATCAACCCGAGTAGAACGGAATGGAATGGAATGGAATGGAATGGAACGGAATGGAATGGAATGGAATGGAATAGAATGGATTCAACCCGAGTAGAACGGAATGGACTGGAATGGAATGGAATGGAATGGAACGCAACGGAATGGAATGGAATGAAAAGGAATGGAAAGGAATGGTATGGAATGATAAACCCGAGTAGAAAGAATGGAATGGAATGGAATGGAATGGAATGGAATGGAATGGAATGGAATGGAATGATCAACCCGAGAAGAACGGAATGAAATGGATTGGAATGGAATGGAATGGAATGGAATGGAATAGAATGGAATCAACCCGAGTAGAACGGAATGGAATGGAATGGAATGGAATGGAACGGAATGGAATGGAATGGAATGGAATAGAATGGATTCAACCCGAGTAGAACGGAATGGACTGGAATGGAATGGAATGGAATGGAACGCAACGGAATGGAATGGAATGAAAAGGAATGGAAAGGAATGGTATGGAATGATAAACCCGAGTAGAAAGAATGGAATGGAATGGAATGGAATAGAGTGGAATCAACCCGAGTAGAATGGAACGGAACGGAACTTAACGGAACGGAATGGAATGGAATGGAATCAACCCGAGTAGAACGGATTGGAATGGAATGGAATGGAATGGAATGGAATGGAATGGAATGGAATGGAATAGAATGGAATCAACCCGTGTTGAACGGAATGGAATGGAATGGAATGGAATGGAATGTAATGGAATGGAATGGAATGGAATGGAATGGAATGGAACGGAACGGAATGGAACGGAACGGAATGGAATGGAATGAAACCGAGTAGAACGGAATGGAATGGAATGGAATGGAATCGAATGGAATCGAATGGAGTGGAATGGAATAGAATGGAATCAACCCGAGTAGAATGGAATGGAATGGAATGGAATGGAATGGAATGGAAAGGAATGAACCCGAGTAGAACGGAATGGAATGCAATGGAAAGGAATGGAATGGATTGGAATGGAAAGGAATGGAATCAATGGAATGGAATGGAATGGAATGGAATGGAATGATCAACCCGAGCAGAACGGAATGGAATGGAATAGAATAGAATAAACCCGAGTATAACGGAGCAGAATGGAATGGAATGGAATGGAATGGAATGGAATGGAGTGGAATGGAAAGGAATGGAATGGAATGGAATGGAATGGAATGGAATGGAATGGAATGGAATGGAATGGAGTGATCAACACGAGCAGAACAGAACGGAATGGAAAGGAATGGAATGGAATGATCAACCCGAGTAGAACGGAACGGAATGGAATGGAATCAAATGGAATCTAATGGAATGGAATGGAATAGAATGGATTCAACCCGAGTAGAACGGAACGGAACGGAACGGAATGGAACGGAATGGAATGGAGTGGCATGGAATCAACCCGAGTAGAACGGAATGGAATGGAACGGAATGGAAAGAACCCGAGTAGAACGGAATGGAATGGAATGGAATGGAATGGAATGGAATGGAATGGAATGGAATGGAATGGAATGGAATGGAATGGAATGGAATGGAATGATCAACCCGAGTAGAACGGAATGGAATGGAATGGAATGGAATTGAATGGAATCAACCCGAGTAAAACGGAACGGAACGGAAAGGAATGGAACAGGATGGAGTGGAAGGGAATCAACCTGAGTAGAACGGAATGGAATTGAATGGAATGGAATGGAATGGAATGGAATGGAATGGAATGGAATGGAATGGTATCAAATGGAATCTAATGGAATGGAATGGAATAGAATGGAATCAACCCGAGTAGAACGGAATGGAATGGAATGGAATGGAATGGAATGGAATGGAATGGAACGGAATGGAATGGAATGGAATGATCCTCCCGAGTAGAACGGAATGGAACGGAATGGAATGGAATGGAATGGAATGGAATGGAATGGAATGGAATGGAATGATCAACCAGAGTAGAACGGAATGGAATGGAATGGAATGGAATGGAATGGAATGGAATGGAATGGAATGGAATGGAATGGAATGGAATGGAATAGAATGGTATCAACCCGAGTAGAACGGAATGGAATGGAATGGAATGGAATGGAACGGAATGGAATGGAATGGAATGGAATAGAATGGATTCAACCCGAGTAGAACGGAATGGACTGGAATGGAATGGAATGGAATGGAACGCAACGGAATGGAATGGAATGAAAAGGAATGGAAAGGAATGGTATGGAATGATAAACCCGAGTAGAAAGAATGGAATGGAATGGAATGGAATAGAGTGGAATCAACCCGAGTAGAACGGAACGGAACGGAACTTAACGGAACGGAATGGAATGGAATGGAATCAACCCGAGTAGAACGGATTGGAATGGAATGGAATGGAATGGAATGGAATGGAATGGAATGGAATAGAATGGAATCAACCCGTGTTGAACGGAATGGAATGGAATGGAATGTAATGGAATGGAATGGAATGGAATGGAATGGAATGGAATGGAACGGAACGGAATGGAACGGAACGGAATGGAATGGAATGAAACCGAGTAGAACGGAATGGAATGGAATGGAATGGAATCGAATGGAATCGAATGGAGTGGAATGGAATAGAATGGAATCAACCCGAGTAGAATGGAATGGAATGGAATGGAATGGAATGGAATGGAAAGGAATGAAACCGAGTAGAACGGAATGGAATGCAATGGAAAGGAATGGAATGGATTGGAATGGAAAGGAATGGAATCAATGGAATGGAATGGAATGGAATGGAATGGAATGATCAACCCGAGCAGAACGGAATGGAATGGAATAGAATAGAATAAACCCGAGTATAACGGAGCAGAATGGAATGGAATGGAATGGAATGGAATGGAATGGAGTGGAATGGAAAGGAATGGAATGGAATGGAATGGAATGGAATGGAATGGAATGGAATGGAGTGATCAACACGAGCAGAACAGAACGGAATGGAAAGGAATGGAATGGAATGATCAACCCGAGTAGAACGGAACGGAATGGAATGGAATCAAATGGAATCTAATGGAATGGAATGGAATAGAATGGATTCAACCCGAGTAGAACGGAACGGAACGGAACGGAATGGAACGGAATGGAATGGAGTGGCATGGAATCAACCCGAGTAGAACGGAATGGAATGGAACGGAGTGGAAAGAACCCGAGTAGAACGGAATGGAATGGAATGGAATGGAATGGAATGGAATGGAATGGAATGGAATGGAATGGAATGGAATGGAATGGAATGATCAACCCGAGTAGAACGGAATGGAATGGAATGGAATGGAATTGAATGGAATCAACCCGAGTAAAACGGAACGGAACGGAAAGGAATGGAACAGGATGGAGTGGAAGGGAATCAACCTGAGTAGAACGGAATGGAATTGAATGGAACGGAATGGAATGGAATGGAATGGAATGGAATGGAATGGAATGGTATCAAATGGAATCTAATGGAATGGAATGGAATAGAATGGAATCAACCCGAGTAGAACGGAATGGAATGGAATGGAATGGAATGGAATGGAATGGAATGGAACGGAATGGAATGGAATGGAATGATCCTCCCGAGTAGAACGGAATGGAACGGAATGGAATGGAATGGAATGGAATGGAATGGAATGGAATGGAATGGAATGGAATGGAATGATCAACCAGAGTAGAACGGAATGGAATGGAATGGAATGGAATGGAATGGAATGGAATGGAATGGAATGGAATAGAATGGAATCAACCCGAGTAGAACGGAATGGAATGGAATGGAATGGAATGGAACGGAATGGAATGGAATGGAATGGAATAGAATGGATTCAACCCGAGTAGAACGGAATGGACTGGAATGGAATGGAATGGAATGGAACGCAATGGAGTAGAATGGAATGGAATGGAATGGAATGGAATGGAATGGAATGGAATGGAATGATCAACCCGAGTATAAAGGAATGGAATGGAATGGAATGCAATGGAATGGAATGGAATGGAATGGAATGGAATGGAATGGAATGGAATGGAATGGAATGGAATGGAATGGAATGATCAACACGAGCAGAACGGAACGGAAAGGAAAGGAATGGAATGGAATGGAATGATCAACCAGAGTAAAAGGGAATGGAATGGAATGGAATGGAATGGAATGGAATGGAATGGAATGGAATGGAATGGAATGGAGTGGAATGGAATAGAATGGAATCAACCAAAGTAGAACGGAATGGAACCGAACGGAACAGAACTGAACAGAATGCAATGGAATGGAATGGAATCAACCCGAGCAGAATAGAATGGAATGGAATGGAATGGAATTGAATAGAATGGAATCAACCCGAGTAGAACGGAATGGAATGGAATGGAATGGAATGGAATGGAATGGAATGGAATGGAATGGAATGGATTGATCAACACGAGCAGAACGGAACGGAATAGAATGGAATGGAATGGAATGTAATGGAGTGGAATGGAAAGGAATGGAAAGGAGTGGAATGGAATGGAATGGAATGGAATGGAATGGAAAGGAGTGGAATGGAATGTAATGTAATGGAATGGAATGGAATGGAAAGGAGTGGAATGGAATGGAATGGAATGGAATGGAATGGAATGGAAAGGAGTGGAATGGAATGGAATGGAATGGAATGGAATGGAATGGAATGGAATGGAATGGAATGGAATGGAATGATCAACCCGAGCAGAACGGAATGGAATGGAATGGAATGGAATGGAATGGAATGCAATGGAATGGAATAGAATGGAGTAAACCCAAGTAGAACGGAACGGAACGGAGCGGAACGGAACGGAATGGAATCAACCCGAGTAGAACGGAATGGAATGGAATGGAATGGAATGGAATCGAATGGAATGGAAAGGAATGGAATGGAATGGAATGGAATGGAATGGAATGGAATGGAATGGAATGGAAAGATCAACCCGAGCAGAACGGAATGGAATGGAAAGGAATGGAATGGAATGGAATGGAATGGAATGGAATGGAATGGAATGGAATGCAATGGAATTTAATAGAATGGAGTAAACCTGAGTAGAACGGAACGGAACGGAGCGGAACAGAACGGAATGGAATCAACCCGAGTAGAACGGAATGGAAAGGAATGGAATGGAATGGAATGGAATGGAATGGAATGGAATGGAATGGAATGGAATGATCAACCCGAGCAGAACGGAACGGAATGGAATGGAATGGAATGGAATGGAATGATCAACCCAAGTAAAACGGAATGGAATGGAATGGAATGGAATGGAATGGAATGGAATGGAATGGAATGGAATAGAATGGAATCAACCAGAGTAGAACGGAACGGAACGGAACAGAATGGAACGGAACAGAATGCAATGGAATGGAATGGAATCAACCCGAGTAGAATAGAATGGAATGGAATGGAATGGAATGGAATGGAATGGAATGGAATGGAATGGAATGGAATCGAATGGAATCGAATGGAATGGAATGGAATGGAATAGAATGGAATCAACCCGAGTAGAACGGAATGGAATGGAATGGAATGGAACGGAATGGAATGGAATGGAACGGAACGGAACAGAATGGAACGGAACGGAATGGAATGAACCCGAGTAGAACGGAATGGAATGGAATGGAATTGAATGGAATGGAATCGAATCAAATCGAATGGAATCGAATGGAATGGAATGGAATAGAATGGAATCAACCGAGTGGAATGGAATGGAATGGAATGGAATGGAATGGAATGGAATGGAATGGAATTGAATGGAATGGAATGGAATGGGATGGAATTGAATAGAATGGAATCAACCCGAGTAGAACGGAATGGAATGGTATGGAGTGGAATGGAAAGGAATGGAATGGAATGGAATGAACCCGAGTAGAACGGAATTGGATGGATTGGAATGGAATGGAATGGAATGGAATTGAAAGGAATGATCAACCCGAGTAGAATGGAACGGAATGGAATGGAATGGAATGGAATGGAATGGAATGGAATGGAATGATTAACCCGAGTAGAACGGGATGGAATCGAATGGAATGGAATGGAGTAGAATGGAATCAACTCGAGTAGAACGGAATGGAATGGAATAGAATGGAACGGAACGGAACGGAACGGAACGGAATGGAATGAACTCAAGTAGAACGGAATGGAATGGAATGGAATGGAATGGAATGGATTGCAATAGAATGGAATCAACCCGAGTAGAACGGAATGGAATGGAAAGGAATGGAATGGAATGGAATGGAATGGAATGGAATGGAATGGAATGGAATGGAATGGAATGGAATAGAATGGAATCAACCCGAGTAGAACGGAATGGAATGGAATGGAATGCAATGGAACGGAACGGAATGGAATGGAATGAACCCGAGTAGAATGGAATGGAATGGAATGGAATGGAATGATCAACCCGAGCAGAACGGAATGGAATGGAATGGAATGGAATGGAATGGAATGCAATGGAATGGAATAGAATGGAGTAAACCCAAGTAGAACGGAACGGAACGGAGCGGAACGGAACGGAATGGAATCAACCCGAGTAGAACGGAATGGAATGGAATGGAATGGAATGGAATCGAATGGAATGGAAAGGAATGGAATGGAATGGAATGGAATGGAATGGAATGGAATGGAATGGAATGGAAAGATCAACCCGAGCAGAACGGAATGGAATGGAAAGGAATGGAATGGAATGGAATGGAATGGAATGGAATGGAATGGAATGGAATGCAATGGAATTTAATAGAATGGAGTAAACCTGAGTAGAACGGAACGGAACGGAGCGGAACAGAACGGAATGGAATCAACCCGAGTAGAACGGAATGGAAAGGAATGGAATGGAATGGAATGGAATGGAATGGAATGGAATGGAATGGAATGGAATGGAATGATCAACCCGAGCAGAACGGAACGGAATGGAATGGAATGGAATGGAATGGAATGATCAACCCAAGTAAAACGGAATGGAATGGAATGGAATGGAATGGAATGGAATGGAATGGAATGGAATAGAATGGAATCAACCAGAGTAGAACGGAACGGAACGGAACAGAATGGAACGGAACAGAATGCAATGGAATGGAATGGAATCAACCCGAGTAGAATAGAATGGAATGGAATGGAATGGAATGGAATGGAATGGAATGGAATGGAATGGAATCGAATGGAATCGAATGGAATGGAATGGAATGGAATAGAATGGAATCAACCCGAGTAGAACGGAATGGAATGGAATGGAATGGAATGGAATGGAATGGAATGGAACGGAACGGAACAGAATGGAACGGAACGGAATGGAATGAACCCGAGTAGAACGGAATGGAATGGAATGGAATTGAATGGAATGGAATCGAATCAAATCGAATGGAATCGAATGGAATGGAATGGAATAGAATGGAATCAACCGAGTGGAATGGAATGGAATGGAATGGAATGGAATGGAATGGAATGGAATGGAATTGAATGGAATGGAATGGAATGGGATGGAATTGAATAGAATGGAATCAACCCGAGTAGAACGGAATGGAATGGTATGGAGTGGAATGGAAAGGAACGGAATGGAATGGAATGAACCCGAGTAGAACGGAATTGGATGGATTGGAATGGAATGGAATGGAATGGAATTGAAAGGAATGATCAACCCGAGTAGAATGGAACGGAATGGAATGGAATGGAATGGAATGGAATGGAATGGAATGGAATGATTAACCCGAGTAGAACGGGATGGAATCGAATGGAATGGAATGGAGTAGAATGGAATCAACTCGAGTAGAACGGAATGGAATGGAATAGAATGGAACGGAACGGAACGGAACGGAACGGAATGGAATGAACTCAAGTAGAACGGAATGGAATGGAATGGAATGGAATGGAATGGATTGGAATAGAATGGAATCAACCCGAGTAGAACGGAATGGAATGGAAAGGAATGGAATGGAATGGAATGGAATGGAATGGAATGGAATGGAATGGAATGGAATGGAATGGAATAGAATGGAATCAACCCGAGTAGAACGGAATGGAATGGAATGGAATGCAATGGAACGGAACGGAATGGAATGGAATGAACCCGAGTAGAATGGAATGGAATGGAATGGAATGGAATGGAATGGAATGGAACGGAATGGAATGGAATGGAATGATCCACCCGAGTAGAAAGGAATGGAACGGAATGGAATGGAATGGAATGGAATGGAATGGAATGGAATGGAATGGAATGATCAACCAGAGTAGAACGGAATGGAATGGAATGGAATGGAATGGAATGGAATGGAATGGAATAGAATGGAATCAACCCGAGTAGAACGGAATGGAATGGAAAGGAATGGAATGGAATGCAATGGAATGGAATGGAATGGAATGGAATGCAATGGAATGGAATAGAATGGAGTAAACCTGAGTAGAACGGAACGGAACGGATCGGAACAGAACGGAATGGAATCAACCCGAGTAGAACGGAATGGAATGGAATGCAATGGAATGGAATGGAATGGAATGGAATGGAATGGAATGATCAACCCGAGCAGAACGGAACGGAATGGAATGGAATGGAATGGAATGGAATGGAATGGAATGGAATGATCAACCCAAGTAAAACGGAATGGAATGGAATGGAATGGAATGGAATGGAATGGAATGGAATGGAATAGAATGGAATCAAGCAGAGTAGAACGGAACGGAACGGAACAGAATGGAACGGAACAGAATGCAATGGAATGGAATGGAATCAACCCGAGTAGAATAGAATGGAATGGAATGGAATGGAATGGAATGGAGTGGAGTGGAATGGAATGGAATGGAATCGAATGGAATCGAATGGAATGGAATGGAATGGAATGGAATGGAATGGAATGGAACGGAACGGAACAGAATGGAACGGAACGGAATGGAATGAACCGGAGTAGAACGGAATGGAATGGAATGGAATTGAATGGAATGGAATCGAATCAAATCGAATGGAATCGAATGGAATGGAATGGAATACAATGGAATCAACCGAGTGGAATGGAATGGAATGGAATGGAATGGAATGGAATGGAATGGAATGGAATTGAAAGGAATGGAATGGAATGGGATGGAATTGAATAGAATGGAATCAACCCGAGTAGAACGGAATGGAATGGTATGGAGTGGAATGGAAAGGAATGGAATGCAATGGAATGAACCCGAGTAGAACGGAATTGGATGGATTGGAATGGAATGGAATGGAATGGAATTGAAAGGAATGATCAACCCGAGTAGAATGGAACGGAATGGAATGGAATGGAATGGAATGGAATGGAATGGAATGGAATGGAATGGAATGGAAAGGAGTGGAATGGAATGGAATGGAATGGAGTGGAATGGAATGGAATAGAATGGAATGGAATGGAATGGAATGGAATGATCAACCCGAGCAGAACGGAATGGAATGGAATGGAGTGGAATGGAATGGAATGGAATGGAATGTAATGGAATGGAATGCAATGGAATGGAATAGAATGGAGTAAACCCAAGTAGAACGGAACGGAACGGACCGGAACGGAACGGAATGGAATCAACCAGAGTAGAACGGAATGTAATGGAATGGAATGGAATGGAATGGAATGGAATGGAATGGAATGGAATGGAATGGAATAGAATGGAATCAACCCGAGTAGAACGGAATGGAATGGAATGGAATGGAATGGAATGGAATGGAACGGAACGGAATAGAACGGAACGGAATGGAATGGAATGAAACCGAGTAGAACGGAATGGAATGGAATGATCAACCCGAGTAGAACGGAATGGAATGGAATGGAATGGAATGGAATGGAATGGAATGGAATGGAATGGAATAGAATGGATTCAACCCGAGTAGAACGGAACGGAACGGAACGGAATGGAACGGAATGGAATGGAGTGGCATGGAATCAACCCGAGTGGAACGGAATGGAATGGAACGGAATGGAATGGAATGGAATGGAATGGAATGCAATGGAATGGAATAGAATGGAGTAAACCCAAGTAGAACGGAACGGAACGGAGCGGAACGGAACGGAATGGAATCAACCCGAGTAGAACGGAGTGGAATGGAATGGAATGGAATGGAATGGAATGGAATGGAATGGAATGGAATGATCAACCCGAGCAGAACGGAATGGAATGGAATGGAATGGAATGGAATGGAATGGAATGGAATGCAATGGAATGGAATAGAATGGAGTAAACCCGAGTAGAACGGAACGGAACGGAGAGGAACGGAACGGAATGGAATCAACCCGAGTAGAACGGAATGGAATTGAATGCAATGGAATGGAATGGAATGGAATGGAATGGAATGGAATGGAATCAACCAGAGTAGAACGGAACGGAACGGAACGGAACGGAACGGAATGGAATCAACCCGAGTAGAACGGAATGGAATGGAATGGAATGGAATGGAATGGAATGGAATGGAATGGAATTCAATGGAATAGAATGGAATGAATGGAATGGAATGGAAAGGAGTGGAATGGAATGGAATGGAATGGAATGGAATGGAATGGAATGGAAAGGAGTGGAATGGAATGGAATGGAATGGAATGGAATGGAATGGAATGGAATGGAAAGGAGTGGAATGGAATGGAATGGAGTGGAATGGAATGGAATGGAATGGAATGGAATGATCAACCCGAGCAGAACGGAATGGAATGGAATGGAATGGAATGCAATGGAAAGGAATAGAATGGAGTAAACCCAAGTAGAACGGAACGGAACGGAGCTTAACGGAACTGAATGGAATCAACCCGAGTAGAACGGAATGGAATGGAATGGAATGGAATGGAATTGAATGGAATGGAATGGAAAGAATGGAATGGAATGGAATAGAATGGAGTAAACCCGAGTAGAACGGAACGGAACGGAGAGGAACGGAACGGAATGGAATCAACCCGAGTAGAACGGAATGGAATTGAATGCAATGGAATGGAATGGAATGGAATGGAATGGAATGGAATCAACCCGAGTAGAACGGAACGGAACGGAACGGAACGGAACGGAATGGAATCAACCAGAGTAGAACGGAATGGAATGGAATGGAATGGAATGGAATGGAATGGAATGGAATGGAATGGAATTCAATGGAATAGAATGGAATGAATGGAATGGAATGGAAAGGAGTGGAATGGAATGGAATGGAATGGAATGGAATGGAATGGAAAGGAGTGGAATGGAATGGAATGGAATGGAATGGAATGGAATGGAATGGAAAGGAGTGGAATGGAATGGAATGGAGTGGAATGGAATGGAATGGAATGGAATGGAATGATCAACCCGAGCAGAACGGAATGGAATGGAATGGAATGGAATGCAATGGAATGGAATAGAATGGAGTAAACCCAAGTAGAACGGAACGGAACGGAGCTTAACGGAACTGAATGGAATCAACCCGAGTAGAACGGAATGGAATGGAATGGAATGGAATGGAATCGAATGGAATGGAAGGGAATGGAATGGAATGCAATGGAATGAAATGGAATGGAATAGAATGGAGTAAACCCGAGTAGAACGGAACGGAATGGAATGGAATGGAATGGAATGGAATGGAATGGAATGGAATGGAATGGAATGGAATGGAATGGAATGGAATGATCAACCGGAGCAGAACGGAACGGAATGGAGTGGAATGGAATGGAATGGAATGGAATGGAATGATCAACCCAAGTAAAACGGAATGGAATGGAATGGAATGGAATGGAATGGAATGGAATGGAATGGAATAGAATGGAATCTACCAGAGTAGAACGGAACGGAACGGAACAGAATGGAACGGAACAGAATGCAATGGAATGGAATGGAATCAACCCGAGTAGAATAGAATGGAATGGAATGGAATGGAATGGATTGGAATGGAATGGAATGGAATCGAATGGAATCGAATGGAATGGAATGGAATGGAATAGAATGGAATCAACCCGAGTAGAACGGAATGGAATGGAATGGAATGGAATGGAATGGAATGGAATGGAACGGAACGGAACAGAATGGAACGGAACGGAATGGAACGAACCCGAGTAGAACGGAATGGAATGGAATGGAATTGAATGGAATGGAATCGAATCAAATCGAATGGAATCGAATGGAATGGAATGGAATAGAATGGAATCAACCGAGTAGAATGGAATGGAATGGAATGGAATGGAATGGAATGGAATTGAATGGAATGGGATGGAATTGAATAGAATGGAATCAACCCGAGTAGAACGGAATGGAATGGTATGGAGTGGAATGGAAAGGAATGGAATGGAATGGAATGAACCCGAGTAGAACGGAATTGGATGGATTGGAATGGAATGGAATGGAATGGAATGGAAAGGAAAGATCAACCCGAGTAGAATGGAACGGAATGGAATGGAATGGAATGGAATGGAATGGAATGGAATGGAATGGAATGGAATGGAATGGAATGATTAACCCGAGTAGAACGGAATGGAATCGAATGGAATGGAATGGAGTAGAATGGAATCAACTCGAGTAGAACGGAATGGAATGGAATAGAATGGAACGGAACGGAATGGAACGGATCGGAACGGAACGGAACGGAATGGAATGAACTCAAGTAGAACGGAATGGAATGGAATGGAGTGGAATGGAATGGAATGGAAAGGAGTGGAATGGAATGGAATGGAATGGAATGGAATGGAATGGAAAGGAGTGGAATGGAATGGAATGTAGAGAATGGAATGGAATGGAATAGAATGGAGTAAACCCGAGTAGAACGGAACGGAACGGAGCGGAACGGAAAGGAATGGAATCAACCCGAGTAGAACAGAATGGAATGGAATGGAATGGAATGGAATGGAATGGAATGGAATGGAATGGAATGGAATGGAATGGAATGGAATAGAATCAACCCGAGTAGAACGGAACGGAACGGAACGGAACGGAACGGAATGGAATCAACCCGAGTAGAACGGAATGGAATGGAATGGAATGGAATGGAATGGAATGGAATGGAATGGAATGGAATGGAATGGAATGGAATGGAATTCAATGGAATAGAATCGAATGGAATGGAATGGAATAGAATCAACACGAGTAGAACGGAATGGAATGGAATGGAACGGAACGGAACGGAATGGAACAGAACGGAATGGAATGGAATGAACCCGAGTAGAACGGAATGGGATGGAAAGGAATGGAATGGAATGGAATGGAGCGGAATGGATTGGAATGGAATTGAATAGAATGGAACCAACCCGAGTAGAACGGAATGGAATGGAATGGAATGGAATGGAATGGAATGGAATGGAATGGAATGGATTGATCAACCCGAGGAGAACGGAACGGAATAGAATGGAATGGAATGGAATGGAATGTAGTGGAATGGAATGGAATGGAAAGGAGTGGAATGGAATGGAATGGAATGGAATGGAATGGAATGGAAAGGAGTGGAATGGAATGGAATGGAAAGGAATGGAAAGGAGTGGAATGGAATGGAATGGAATGGAATGGAATGGAATGGAAAGGAGTGGAATGGAATGGAATGGAATGGAATGGAATGGAATGGAATGGAATGGAAAGGAGTGGAATGGAATGGAATGGAATGGAGTGGAATGGAATGGAATAGAATGGAATGGAATGGAATGGAATGGAATGATCAACCCGAGCAGAACGGAATGGAATGGAATGGAATGGAATGGAATGGAATGGAATGGAATGGAATGCAATGGAAAGGAATAGAATGGAGTAAACCCAAGTAGAACGGAACAGAACGGAGCGGAACGGAACGGAATGGAATCAACCCGAGTAGAACGGAGTGGAATGGAATGGAATGGAATGGAATGGAATGGAATGGAATGGAATGGAAAGGAATGGAATGGAATGGAATGGAATGGAATGGAATGGAATGGAATGGAATGGAATGGAAAGGAATGATCAACCCGAGCACAACAGAATGGAATGGAATGGAATGGAATGGAATTGAATGGAATGGAATGGAAAGAATGGAATGGAATGGAATAGAATGGAGTAAACCCGAGTAGAACGGAACGGAACGGAGAGGAACGGAACGGAATGGAATCAACCCGAGTAGAACGGAATGGAATGGAATGGAATGGAATGGAATGGAATGGAATGGAATGGAATGGAATGGAATCAACCGGAGTAGAACGGAACGGAACGGAACGGAACGGAACGGAATGGAATCAACCCGAGTAGAACGGAATGGAATGGAATGGAATGGAATGGAATGGAATGGAATGGAATGGAATGGAATTCAATGGAATAGAATGGAATGAATGGAATGGAATGGAAAGGAGTGGAATGGAATGGAATGGAATGGAATGGAATGGAATGGAATGGAAAGGAGTGGAATGGAATGGAATGGAATGGAATGGAATGGAATGGAAAGGAGTGGAATGGAATGGAATGGAATGGAGTGGAATGGAATGGAATGGAATGGAATGGAATGATCAACCCGAGCAGAACGGAATGGAATGGAATGGAATGGAATGCAATGGAATGGAATAGAATGGAGTAAACCCAAGTAGAACGGAACGGAACGGAGCTTAACGGAACTGAATGGAATCAACCCGAGTAGAACGGAATGGAATGGAATGGAATGGAATGGAATGGAATGGAATGGAATGGAATGGAATGGAATGGAATGGAATGGAATGGAATGGAATGGAATGGAATGGAATGGAAAGATCAACCCGAGCAGAACGGAATGGAATGGAAAGGAATGGAATGGAATGGAATGGAATGGAATGGAATGGAATGGAATGGAATGGAATGGAAAGATCAACCCGAGCAGAACGGAATGGAATGGAATGGAATGGAATCGAATGGAATGGAAAGGAATGGAATCGAATGCAATGGAATGGAATGGAATGGAATGGAATGGAATGGAATGGAACGGAATCAACCCGAGTAGAACGGAATGGAATTGAATAGATTGGAATGGAATGGAATGGAATGGAATGGAATCGAATGGAATGGAATGGAATGGAATGGAATGGAATGGAATGGAATGGAATGGAATGGAATGGAATGGAATGGAATGGAATGGAATGGAATCAACCCGAGTAGAACAGAATGGAATGGAATGGAATGGAATGGAATGGAATGGAATGGAATGGAATGGAATCAACGCGAGTAGAACGGAACGGAACGGAACGGAACGGAACGGAATGGAATCAACCCGAGTAGAACGGAATGGAATGGAATGGAATGGAATGGAATGGAATGGAATGGAATAGAATGGAATGGAATTCAATGGAATAGAATGGAATGGAATGGAATGGAATAGAATCAACACGAGTAGAACGGAATGGAATGGAATGGAATGGAACGGAACGGAATGGAACAGAACGGAATGGAATGGAATGAAACCGAGTAGAACGGAATGGAATGGAAAGGAATGGAATTGAATGGAATGGAGCGGAATGGATTGGAATGGAATTGAATAGAATGGAATCAACCCGAGTAGCACAGAATGGAATGGAATGGAATGGAATGGAATGGAATGGAATGGAATGGATTGATCAACCCGAGCAGAACGGAACGGAATGGAATGGAATGGAATGGAATGGAATGGAGTGGAATGGAATGGAATGGAAAGGAGTGGAATGGAATGGAATGGAATGGAATGGAATGGAATGGAATGGAAAGGAGAGGAATGGAATGGAATGGAATGGAATGGAATGGAATGGAAAGGAGTGGAATGGAATGGAATGGAATGGAATGGAATGGAATGGAATGGAATGGAATGATCAACCCGAGCAGAACGGAATGGAAAGGAATGGAATGGAATGGAATGGAATGGAATGGAATGCAATGGAATGGAATAGAATGGAGTAAACCCAAGTAGAACGGAACGGAACGGAGCGGAACGGAACGGAATGGAATCAACACGTGTAGAACGGAATGGAATGGAATGGAATGGAATGGAATGGAATGGAATGGAATGGAAAGGAATGGAATGGAATGGAATGGAATGGAATGGAATGGAATGGAATGGAATGGAATGGAATGGAATGGAAAGATCAACCCGAGCAGAACGGAATGGAATGGAATGGAATGGAATGGAATGGAATGGAATGGAATGGAATGGAATGGAATGGAAAGATCAACCCGAGCAGAACGGAATGGAATGGAATGGAATGGAATGGAATGGAATGGAATGGAATGGAATGCAATGGAATGGAATAGAATGGAGTAAACCCGAGTAGAATGGAACGGAACGGAGCGGAACAGAACGGAATGGAATCAACCCGAGTAGAACGGAATGGAATGGAATGGAATGGAATGGAATGGAATGGAATGGAATGGAATGGAATGGAATGGAATGATCAACCCGAGCAGAACGGAACGGAATGCAATGGAATGGAATGGAATGGAATGGAATGATCAAACCAAGTAAAACGGAATGGAATGGAATGGAATGGAATGGAATCAACCCGAGTAGAATGTAATGGATTGGAATGGAATGGAATGGAATGGAATGCAATGCAATGGAATCGAATGGAATCGAATGCAATGGAATGGAATGGAATGGAAAGGAATGGAATGGAATGGAACGGAATCTACCCGAGTAGAACGGAATGGAATGGAATGGAATGGAATGGAATGGAATGGAATGGAATGGAATGGAATGGAATTAAATGGAATAGAATAGAATGGAATGGAATGGAATGGAAAGGAATGGAATGGAATGGAATCGAATGGAATGGAATGGAATGGAATAGAATGGAATGGAATGGAATGGAATGGAATGGAATGGAATCGAATGGAATGAACCCGAGTAGAACGGAATGGAATGGAAGGGAATGGAATGGAATGGAATGGAATGGAATGGAATCAACCCTAGTAGAATGGAATGGATTGGAATGGAATGGAATATAATGTAATGGAATGGAATGGAATCGAATGGAATCGAATGGAATGAAATGGAATGTAATGTAATGGAATGGAATGGAATGGAATGGAATCAACCCGAGTAGAACGGAATGGAATGGAATGGAATGGAATGGAATGGAATGGAATGGAATGGAATGGAATGGAATTCAATGGAATGGAATGGAATGGAATGGAATGGAATGGAATGGAATTCAATGGAATGGAATGGAATGGAATGGAATGGAATGGAATGGAATGGAATGGAATCAACCCGAGTAGAACGGAATGGAATGGAATGGAATGGAATGGAATGGAATGGAATGGAATGGAATCAACCCGAGTAGAACGGAATGGAATGGAATGGAATGGAATGGAATGGAATGGAATGGAATGGAATGGAATGGAATGGAATGGAATGGAAAGGAATGGAATTCAATGGAATGGAATGGAATGGAATGGAATGGAATGGAATGGAACGGAATGGAATCAACCCGAGTAGAACGGAATGGAATGGAATGGAATGGAATGGAATGGAATGGAATGGAATGGAATGGAATGGAATGGAATGGAATCAACCCCAGTAGAACGGAATGGAATGGAATGGAATGGAATGGAATGGAATGGAATGGAATGGAATGGAATGGAATGGAATGGAATAAAATGGAATTCAATGGAATATAATGGAATGGAATGGAATGGAATGGAATGGAATGGAATGGAATGGAATGGAATCAACCCGAATAGAATGGAGTGGATTGGAATGGAATGAAATGGAATGGAATGGAATTCAGTGGAATAGAATGAAATGGAATGGAATGGAATTGAATGGAATGGAATGGAATCGAATGGAATCGGATGGAATGGAGTGGAATGGAATGGAATGGAATGGAATGGGATGGAATGAAATGGAATGGAATGGAATTCAATGGAATGGAATGGAATGGAATGGAATAGAATGGAATGGATTGGAATGGAATCGAATGGAATGGAATGGAATGGAATGGAATGGAATGGAATGGAATGGAATGGAATGGAATGGAATGGAATGGAATGGAATCAACCCGAGTAGAACGGAATGGATTGGAATGGAAAGGAATGGAATGGAATGGAATGGAATGAACGGAATGGAATGGAAAGGAATGGAATCGAATGGAATCGAATGGAATCGAATGGAATGGAACGGAATGGAATGGAATGGAATGGAATCGAATGGAATGGAATGGAATGGAGTGGAATGGAATGGAAAGATCAACCAGAGTAGAACGGAATGGAATGGAATGGAATGGAATGGAATGGAATGGAATGGAATGGAATGGAATAGAATGGAATCAACCCGAGTAGAACGGAATGGAATGGAATGGAATGCAATGGAACGGAACGGAATGGAATGGAATGAACCAGAGTAGAACGGAAAGGAATGGAATGGAATGGAATGGAATGGAATGGAATCGAGGGGAATCGAAGGGAATCGAATGGAATCGAATAGAATGGAATTGAGTAGAAAGGAATCAACCCGAGTAGAATGGAATGGAATGGAATGGAATGGAATGGAATGGAATGGAATGGAATGGAATGGAAAGGAATGGAAAGGAATGGAATGGAATGGAATGGAATGGAATCAACCTGAGTAGAACTGAATGGAATGGAATGGAATGGAATGGAATCGAATCGAATCGAATGGAATCGAATGGAGTGGAATGGAATAGAATGGAATCAACCCGAGTAGAATGGAATGGAATGGAATGGAATGGAATGGAATGGAATGATCAACCCGAGTAGAACGGAACGGAATGGAATGGAGTGGAATGGAATGGAATGGAATGGAATGATCAACCCGAGTAGAACGGAATGGAATGGAACGGAATGGAATGGAATGGAATGGAATAGAGTGGAATCAACCCGAGTAGAACGGAACGGAGCGGATCGGAACGGAACGGAACGGAATGGAATGGAATCAACCCGAGTAGAACGGATTGGAATGGAATGGAATGGAATGGAATGGAATGGAATGCAATAGAATGGAATCAACCCGAGTTGAACGGAATGGAATGGAACGGTATGGAATGGAATGGAATGGAATGGAATGGAATGGAATGGAATGGAATGGAATGGAATAGAATGGAATCAACCCGAGTAGAACGGAATGGAATGGAATGGAATGGAATGGAACGGAACGGAATGGAACGGAACGGAATGGAATGGAATGAAACCGAGTAGAACGGAATGGAATGGAATGATCAACCCGAGTAGAACGGAATGGAATGGAATGGAATGGAATGGAATGGAATGGAATGGAATGGAATGGAATGGAATAGAATGGATTCAACCCGAGTAGAACGGAACGGAACGGAACGGAATGGAACGGAATGGAATGGAGTGGCATGGAATCAACCCGAGTAGAACGGAATGGAATGGAACGGAATGGAAAGAACCCGAGTAGAACCGAATGGAATGGAATGGAATGGAATGGAATGGAATGGAATGGAATGGAATGGAATGGAATGAACAACCCGAGTAGAAAGGAATGGAATGGAATGGAATGGAATAGAATGGAATCAAACCGAGTAGAACGGAACGGAACGGAATGGAATGGAATGGGATGGAGTGGAAGGGAATCAACCTGAGTAGAACGGAATGGAATTGAATGGAATGGAATGGAATGGAATGGAATGGAATGGAATGGAATGGAATGGAATCAAATGGAATCTAATGGAATGGAATGGAATAGAATGGAATCAACCCGAGTAGATCGGAATGGAAAGGAATGGAATGGAATGGAACGGAATGGAATGGAATGGAACGATCAACCCGAGTAGAACGGAATGGAATGGAATGGAATGGAATGGAATGGAATGGAATGGAAAGGAATGGAATGATCAACCCGAGTAGAACGGAATGGAATGGAATGGAATGGAATGGAATGGAATGGAATAGAATGGAATCAACCCGAGTTGAAGGGAATGGAATGGAATGGAATGGAATGGAACGGAATGGAATGGACTGGAATGGAATGGAATGGAATGGAATGCAACGGAATGGAATGGAATGGAATGGAATGGAATGGAATGGAATGGAATGGAATGGAATGATCAATCCGAGTAGAAAGGAAAGGAATGGAATGGAATGGAATAGAGTGGAATCAACCAGAGTAGAACCAACCCGAGTAGAACGGAACGGAACGGAACGGAACGGAATGGAACGGAATGGAATGGAATGGAATCAACCCGAGTAGAACGGATTGGAATGGAATGGAATGGAATTGAATGGAATGGAATGGAATGGAATAGAATGGAATCAACCCGAGTTGAACGGAATGGAATGGAATGGAATGGAATGGAATGGAATGCAATGGAATTGAATGGAATGGAATGGAATGGAATCGAATGGAATGGAATGGAATGGAATGGAATGGAATGGAACGGAACGGAATGAAACGGAACGGAACGGAATGGAATGAACCCGAGTAGAACGGAATGGAATGGAATGGAATGGAATGGAACGGAATGGAATGGAATGGAATGATTCACCCGAGTAGAACGGAATGGAATGGAATGGAATGGAATGGAATGGAATGGAATGGAATGGAATGATCAACCCGAGTAGAACGGAATGGAATGGAATTGAATGGAATGGAATGGAATGGAATGGAATGGAATGGAATATAATGGAATCAACCCGAGTAGAACGGAATGGAAAGGAATGGAATGGAGCGGAATGGAATGGAATGGAATGGAATAGAATGGATTCAACCCGAGTAGAACGGAATGGACTGGAATGGAATGGAATGGAATGGAACGCAACGGAATGGAATGGAAAGAACCCGAGTAGAACGGAATGGAAAGCAGTGGAATGGAATGGAATGGAATGGAATGGAATGGAATGGAATGGAATGGAATGGAATGGAATGGAATGGAGTGGAATAGAATGGAATCAACCCGAGTAGAACGGAATGGAATGGAATGGAATGGAATGGAATGGAATGGAATGGAATGGAATGGAATGATCAACCCGAGTAGAACGCAACGGAATGGAATGGAATGGAATGGAATGGAATGGAATGGAATGGAATGATCAACCCGAGTAGAACGGAATGGAATGGAATGGAATGGAATGGAATAGAGTGGAATCAACCCGAGTAGAACGGAATGGAAAGGAACGGAACGGAACGGAATGGAATGGAATCAACCCGAGTAGAACGGATTGGAATGGAATGGAATGGAATTGAATGGAATGGAATGGAATGGAACGGAATGGAATAGAATGGAAGCAACCCTAGTTGAAAGGAATGGAATGGAATGGAATGGAATGGAATGGAATGGAATGGAATTGAATGGAATAGAATCGAATGGAATGGAATAGAATAGAATGGAATCAACCCGAGTGGAACGGAATGGAATGGAATGGAATGGAATGAAACGGAACGGAATGGAACGGAACGGAATGGAATGGAATGAAACCGAGTAGAACGGAATGGAATGGAATGGAATGGAATGGAATGGAATCGAATGGAATCGAATGGAATGGAATGGAATAGAATGGAATCAACCCGAGTAGAATGGAACGGAATGGAATGGAATGGAATGGAATGGAGTGGAATGGAATAGAATGGAATCAACCCGAGTAGAACGGAATGGAGTGGAATGCAATGGAATGGAATGGAATCGAATGGAATGGAATGGAATAGAATGGAATCAACCCGAGTAGAACGGAATGGAATGGAATGGAATGGAATGGAATGGAATGGAATGGCATGGAATGGAATGGATTAGAATGGAATATAATGGAATCAACCCGATTAGAATGGAATGGAATGGAATGGAATGGAATGGAATGGAATGGAATGGAATGATCAACCCGAGTAGAACGGAATGGAATGGAATGGAATGGAATGGAATGGAATGGAATGGAATGGAATGGAACGGAATGGATTGGAATGGAATCGAATGGAATTGAATGGAATAGAATGGAATAAACCCTAGTAGAACGGAACGGAACGGAGCGGAACGGAACGGAATGGAATCAACCCGAGTAGAACGGAATGGAATGCAATCGAATGGAATGGAATGGAATGGAATTGAATGGAAAAGAATGGAATGGAATGGAATGGAATGGAATGGAATGGAATGGAATGGAATGGAATGGAATGGAATGGAATGATCAAACTGAGTAGAACGGAATGGAATGGAATGGAATGGTATAGAATGGAATCAACCTGAGTAGAACGGAACGGAACGGAATGGAATGGAACGGGATGGAGTGGAAGGGAATCAACCTGAGTAGAACGGAATGGAATTGAATAGAATGGAATGGAATGGAATGGAATGGAATGGAATGGAATGGAATGGAATCAAATGGAATCTAATGGAATGGAATGGAATAGAATGGAATCAACCCGAGTAGAACGGAATGGAATGGAATGGAATGGAATGGAACGGAATGGAATGGAATGGAATGATCCACCCGAGTAGAACGGAATGGAATGGAATGGAATGGAATGGAATGGAATGGAATGGAATGATCAACCCGAGAAGAACGGAATGAAATGTATTGGAATGGAATGGAATGGAATGGAATGGAATAGAATGGAATCAACCCGAGTAGAACGGAATGGAATGGAATGGAATGGAATGGAACGGAATGGAATGGAATGGAATGGAATAGAATGGATTCAACCCGAGTAGAACGGAATGGACTGGAATGGAATGGAACGCAACGGAATGGAATGGAATGAAAAGGAATGGAAAGGAATGGTATGGAATGATAAACCCGAGTAGAAAGAATGGAATGGAATGGAATGGAATAGAGTGGAATCAACCCGAGTAGAACGGAACGGAACGGAACTTAACGGAACGGAATGGAATGGAATGGAATCAACCCGAGTAGAACGGATTGGAATGGAATGGAATGGAATGGAATGGAATAGAATGGAATCAACCCGTGTTGAACGGAATGGAATGGAATGGAATGGAATGGAATGGAATGGAATGGAATGGAATGGAATGGAATGGAATAGAATGGAATGGAACGGAACGGAATGGAACGGAACGGAATGGAATGGAATGAAACCGAGTAGAACGGAATGGAATGGAATGGAATGGAATCGAATGGAATCGAATGGAGTGGAATGGAATAGAATGGAATCAACCCGAGTAGAATGGAATGGAATGGAATGGAATGGAATGGAATTGAATGGAATGGAAAGGAATGAACCCGAGTAGAACGGAATGGAATGCAATGGAATGGAATGGAATGGAATGGAATGGAATGGAATGGAATGCAATCAATGGAATGGAATGGAATGGAATGGAATGGAATGATCAACACGAGCAGAACGGAATGGAATGGAATAGAATAGAATAAACCCGAGTATAACGGAGCAGAATGGAATGGAATGGAATGGAATGGAATGGAATGGAATGGAGTGGAATGGAAAGGAATGGAATGGAATGGAATGGAATGGAATGGAATGGAATGGAATGGAATGGAATGGAATGGAATGGAATGGAGTGATCAACACGAGCAGAACAGAACGGAATGGAAAGGAATGGAATGGAATGGAATGATCAACCCGAGTAGAACGGAATGGAATGGAATGGAATCAAATGGAATCTAATGGAATGGAATGGAATAGAATGGATTCAACCCGAGTAGAACGTCACGGAACGGAACGGAATGGAACGGAATGGAATGGAGTGGCATGGAATCAACCCGAGTAGAACGGAATGGAATGGAACGGAATGGAAAGAACCCGAGTAGAACGGAATGGAATGGAATGGAATGGAATGGAGTGGAATGGAATGGAATGGAATGGAATGATCAACCCGAGTAGAACGGAATGGAATGGAATGGAATGGAATGGAATAGAGTGGAATCAACCCGAGTAGAACGGAATGGAAAGGAACGGAACGGAACGGAATGGAATGGAATCAACCCGAGTAGAACGGATTGGAATGGAATGGAATGGAATTGAATGGAATGGAATGGAATGGAATGGAATGGAATAGAATGGAAGCAACCCTAGTTGAAAGGAATGGAATGGAATGGAATGGAATGGAATGGAATGGAATGGAATGGAATGGAATTGAATGGAATAGAATCGAATGGAATGGAATAGAATAGAATGGAATCAACCCGAGTGGAACGGAATGGAATGGAATGGAATGGAATGAAACGGAACGGAATGGAACGGAACGGAATGGAATGGAATGAAACCGAGTAGAACGGAATGGAATGGAATGGAATGGAATGGAATCGAATGGAATCGAATGGAATGGAATGGAATAGAATGGAATCACCCGAGTAGAATGGAACGGAATGGAATGGAATGGAATGGCATGGAGTGGAATGGAATAGAATGGAATCAATCCGAGTAGAACGGAATGGAGTGGAATGCAATGGAATGGAATGGAATCGAATGGAATGGAATGGAATAGAATGGAATCAACCCGAGTAGAACGGAATGGAATGGAATGGAATGGAATGGAATGGAATGGAATGGCATGGAATGGAATGGATTAGAATGGAATATAGTGGAATCAACCCGATTAGAATGGAATGGAATGGAATGGAATGGAATGGAATGGAATGATCAACCCGAGTAGAACGGAATGGAATGGAATGGAATGGAATGGAATGGAATGGAATGGAATGGAATGGAATGGAACGGAATGGATTGGAATGGAATCGAATGGAATTGAATGGAATAGAATGGAATAAACCCTAGTAGAATGGAACGGAACGGAGCGGAACGGAACGGAATGGAATCAACCCGAGTAGAACGGAATGGAATGCAATGGAATGGAATGGAATGGAATGGAATGGAATTGAATGGAAAACAATGGAATGGAATGGAATGGAATGGAATGGAATGGAATGGAATGGAATGGAATGGAATGGAATGATCAACCTGAGTAGAACGGAATGGAATGGAATGGAATGGAATAGAATGGAATCAACCTGAGTAGAACGGAACGGAACGGAATGGAATGGAACGGGATGGAGTGGAAGGGAATCAACCTGAGTAGAACGGAATGGAATAGAATAGAATGGAATGGAATGGAATGGAATGGAATGGAATGGAATGGAATGGAATGGAATGGAATCAAATGGAATCTAATGGAATGGAATGGAATAGAATGGAATCAACCCGAGTAGAACGGAATGGAATGGAATGGAATGGAATGGAACGGAATGGAATGGAATGGAATGATCCACCCGAGTAGAACGGAATGGAATGGAATGGAATGGAATGGAATGGAATGGAATGGAATGGAATGATCAACCCGAGAAGAACGGAATGAAATGGATTGGAATGGAATGGAATGGAATGGAATGGAATAGAATGGAATCAACCCGAGTAGAACGGAATGGAATGGAATGGAATGGAATGGAACGGAATGGAATGGAATGGAATGGAATAGAATGGATTCAACCCGAGTAGAACGGAATGGACTGGAATGGAATGGAATGGATTGGAACGCAACGGAATGGAATGGAATGAAAAGGAATGGAAAGGAATGGTATGGAATGATAAACCCGAGTAGAAAGAATGGAATGGAATGGAATGGAATAGAGTGGA
Organism: Gorilla gorilla gorilla; assembly: GCF_029281585.2. NCBI lineage: Eukaryota > Metazoa > Chordata > Mammalia > Primates > Hominidae > Gorilla > Gorilla gorilla. The sequence continues at coordinate 58,664,781 of NC_073239.2, read as the reverse complement.
ATCAACCCGAGTAGAACGGAACGGAACGGAACTTAACGGAACGGAATGGAATGGAATGGAATCAACCCGAGTAGAACGGATTGGAATGGAATGGAATGGAATGGAATGGAATGGAATGGAATAGAATGGAATCAACCCGAGTAGAACGGATTGGAATGGAATGGAATGGAATGGAATGGAATGGAATGGAATAGAATGGAATGGAACGGAACGGAATGGAACGGAACGGAATGGAATGGAATGAAACCGAGTAGACCGGAATGGAATGGAATGGAATGGAATCGAATGGAATAGAATGGAGTGGAATGGAATAGAATGGAACCAACCCGAGTAGAATGGAATGGAATGGAATGGAATGGAATGGAATGGAATGGAAAGGAATGAACCCGAGTAGAACGGAATGGAATGCAATGGAATGGAATGGAATGGAATGGAATGGAATGGAATGGAATGGAATCAATGGAATGGAATGGAATGGAATTGAATGGAATGATCAACACGAGCAGAACGGAATGGAATGGAATAGAATAGAATAAACCCGAGTATAACGGAGCAGAATGCAATGGAATGGAATGGAATGGAATGGAATGGAGTGGAATGGAAAGGAATGGAATGGAATGGAATGGAATGGAATGGAATGGAATGGAATGGAATGGAATGGAGTGATCAACACGAGCAGAACAGAACGGAATGGAAAGGAATGGAATGGAATGGAATGATCAACCCGAGTAGAACGGAATGGAATGGAATGGAATCAAATGGAATCTAATGGAATGGAATGGAATAGAATGGATTCAACCCGAGTAGAACGGAACGGAACGGAACGGAATGGAACGGAATGGAATGGAGTGGCATGGAATCAACCCGAGTAGAACGGAATGGAATGGAACAGAATGGAAAGAACCCGAGTAGAACGGAATGGAATGGAATGGAATGGAATGGAATGGAATGGAATGGAATGGAATGGAATGGAATGATCAACCCGAGTAGAACGGAATGGAATGGAATGGAATGGAATAGAATGGAATCAACCCGAGTAAAACGGAATGGAACGGAAAGGAATGGAACAGGACGGAGTGGAAGGGAATCAACCTGAGTAGAACGGAATGGAATGGAATGGAATGGAATGGAATGGAATGGAATGGGATGGAATGGAATGGAATGGAATGGAATGGAATGATCAACCAGAGTAGAACGGAATGGAATGGAATGGAATGGAATGGAATGGAATGGAATGGAATGGAATAGAATGGAATCAACCCGAGTAGAACGGAATGGAATGGAATGGAATGGAATGGAACGGAATGGAATGGAATGGAATGGAATAGAATGGATTCAACCCGAGTAGAACGGAATGGACTGGAATGGAATGGAATGGAATGGAACGCAATGGAATAGAATGGAATGGAATGGAATGGAATGGAATGGAATGGAATGGAATGGAATGATCAACCCGAGTATAAAGGAATGGAATGGAATGGAATGCAATGGAATGGAATGGAATGGAATGGAATGGAATGGAATGGAATGGAATGGAATGGAATGGAATGGAATGGAATGGAATGGAATGGAATGATCAACACGAGCAGAACGGAACGGAATGGAAAGGAATGGAATGGAATGGAATGATCAACCCGAGTAAAAGGGAATGGAATGGAATGGAATGGAATGGAATGGAATGGAATGGAATGGAGTGGAATGGAACAGAATGGAATCAACCAAAGTAGAACGGAATGGAACCGAATGGAACAGAACTGAACAGAATGCAATGGAATGGAATGGAATCAACCCGAGCAGAATAGAATGGAATGGAATGGAATGGAATTGAATAGAATGGAATCAACCCGAGTAGAACGGAATGGAATGGAATGGAATGGAATGGAATGGAATGGAATGGAATGGAATGGAATGGAATGGAATGGATTGATCAACACGAGCAGAACGGAACGGAATAGAATGGAATGGAATGGAATGTAATGGAGTGGAACGGAAAGGAATGGAAAGGAGTGGAATGGAATGGAATGGAATGGAATGGAATGGAAAGGAGTGGAATGGAATGTAATGTAATGGAATGGAATGGAATGGAAAGGAGTGGAATGGAATGGAATGGAATGGAATGGAATGGAATGGAAAGGAGTGGAATGGAATGGAATGGAATGGAATGGAATGGAATGGAATGGAATGATCAACCCGAGCAGAACGGAATGGAATGGAATGGAATGGAATGGAATGGAATGCAATGGAATGGAATAGAATGGAGTAAACCCAAGTAGAACGGAACGGAACGGAGCGGAACGGAACGGAATGGAATCAACCCGAGTAGAACGGATCGGAATGGAATGGAATGGAATGGAATCGAATGGAATGGAAAGGAATGGAATGGAATGGAATGGAATGGAATGGAATGGAATGGAATGGAATGGAATGGAATGGAATGGAATGGAAAGATCAACCCGAGCAGAACGGAATGGAATGGAAAGGAATGGAATGGAATGGAATGGAATGGAATGGAATGGAATGGAATGGAATGCAATGGAATGGAATAGAATGGAGTAAACCTGAGTAGAACGGAATGGAACGGAGCGGAACAGAACGGAATGGAATCAACCCGAGTATAACGGAATGGAAAGGAATGGAATGGAATGGAATGGAATGGAATGGAATGGAATGGAATGGAATGGAATGGAATGGAATGGAATGATCAACCCGAGCAGAACGGAACGGAATGGAATGGAATGGAATGGAATGGAATGGAATGATCAACCCAAGTAAAACGGAATGGAATGGAATGGAATGGAATGGAATGGAATGGAATGGAATGGAATAGAATGGAATCAACCAGAGTAGAACGGAACGGAACGGAACAGAATGGAACGGAACAGAATGCAATGGAATGGAATGGAAACAACCCGAGTAGAATAGAATGGAATGGAATGGAATGGAATGGAATGGAATGGAATGGAATCGAATGGAATCGAATGGAATGGAATGGAATGGAATAGAATGGAATCAACCCGAGTAGAACGGAATGGAATGGAATGGAATGGAATGGAATGGAATGGAATGGAATGGAACGGAACGGAACAGAATGGAACGGAACGGAATGGAATGAACCCGAATAGAACGGAATGGAATGGAATGGAATTGAATGGAATGGAATCGAATCAAATCGAATGGAATCGAATGGAATGGAATGGAATAGAATGGAATCAACCGAGTGGAATGGAATGGAATGGAATGGAATGGAATTGAATGGAATGGAATGGAATGGGATGGAATTGAATACAATGGAATCAACCCGAGTAGAACGGAATGGAATGGTATGGAGTGGAATGGAAAGGAATGGAATGGAATGGAATGAACCCGAGTAGAACGGAATTGGATGGATTGGAATGGAATGGAATGGAATGGAAATGAAAGGAATGATCAACCCGAGTAGAATGGAACGGAATGGAATGGAATGGAATGGAATGGAATGGAATGGAATGGAATGATTAACCCGAGTAGAACGGAATGGAATCGAATGGAATGGAATGGAGTAGAATGGAATCAACTCGAGTAGAACGGAATGGAATGGAATAGAATGGAACGGAACGGAACGGAACGGAACGGAATGGAATGAACTCAAGTAGAACGGAATGGAATGGAATGGAATGGAATGGAATGGATTGGAATAGAATGGAATCAACCCGAGTAGAACGGAATGGAATGGAAAGGAATGGAATGGAATGGAATGGAATGGAATGGAATGGAATGGAATGGAATGGAATAGAATGGAATCAACCCGAGTAGAACGGAATGGAATGGAATGGAATGCAATGGAACGGAACGGAATGGAATGGAATGAACCCGAGTAGAACGGAATGGAATGGAATGGAAGGGAATGGAATGGAATGGAATGGAATCGAAGGGAATCGAAGGGAATCGAATGGAATCGAATAGAATGGAATTGAGTAGAATGGAATCAACCCGAGTAGAATGGAATGGAATGGAATGGAATGGAATGGAATGGAATGGAAAGGAATGGAAAGGAATGGAATGGAATGGAATGGAATTGAATCAACCTGAGTAAAACTGAATGGAATGGAATGGAATGGAATGGAATCGAATCGAATCGAATGGAATCGAATGGAATGGAATGGAATAGAATGGAATCAACCCGAGTAGAATGGAATGGAATGGAATGGAATGGAATGGAATGGAATGGAATGGAATGGAATGGAACGATCAACCCGAGTAGAACGGAACGGAATGGAATGGAGTGGAATGGAATGGAATGGAATGGAATGATCAACCCGAGTAGAACGGAATGGAATGGAACGGAATGGAATGGAATGGAATGGAATAGAGTGGAATCAACCCGAGTAGAACGGAACGGAGCGGATCGGAACGGAACGGAACGGAATGGAACGGAATCAACCCGAGTAGAACGGATTGGAATGGAATGGAATGGAATGGAATGGAATGGAATGCAATAGAATGGAATCAACACGAGTTGAACGGAATGGAATGGAACGGTATGGAATGGAATGGAATGGAATGGAATGGAATGGAATGGAATGGAATGGAATGGAATAGAATGGAATCAACCCGAGTAGAACGGAATGGAATGGAATGGAATGGAATGGAACGGAACGGAATGGAACGGAACGGAATGGAATGGAATGAAACCGAGTAGAACGGAATGGAATGGAATGATCAACCCGAGTAGAACGGAATGGAATGGAATGGAATGGAATGGAATGGAATAGAATGGATTCAACCCGAGTAGAACGGAACGGAACGGAACGGAATGGAACGGAATGGAATGGAGTGGCATGGAATCAACCCGAGTAGAACAGAATGGAATGGAACGGAATGGAAAGAACCCGAGTAGAACCGAATGGAATGGAATGGAATGGAATGGAATGGAATGGAATGGAATGGAATGGAATGGAATGGAATGGAATGGAATGATCAACCCGAGTAGAACGGAATGGAATGGAATGGAATGGAATAGAATGGAATCAAACCGAGTAGAACGGAACGGAACGGAATGGAATGGAACGGGATGGAGTGGAAGGGAATCAACCTGAGTAGAACGGAATGGAATTGAATAGAATGGAATGGAATGGAATGGAATGGAATGGAATGGAATGGAATGGAATGGAATCAAATGGAATCTAATGGAATGGAATGGAATAGAATGGAATCAACCCGAGTAGAACGGAATGGAAAGGAATGGAATGGAATGGAACGGAATGGAATGGAATGGAACGATCAACCCGAGTAGAACGGAATGGAATGGAATGGAATGGAATGGAATCAACCCGAGTAGAATGGAATGGAATGGAATGGAATGGAATGGAATGGAATGGAATGGAATGGAATGGAATGGAATGGAATGGAATGGAATAGAATGGAATCAACCCGAGTTGAACGGAATGGAATGGAATGGAATGGAATGGAACGGAAAGGAATGGAACGGAAAGGAATGGAGTGGAATGAACCCGAGTAGAATGGAACGGAATGGAATGGAATGGAATGGAATGGAATGGAATGATCAACCCGAGTAGAACGGAATGGAATGGAATGGAATGGAATGGAACGGAAAGGAATGGAGTGGAAAGGAATCAACACGAGTAGAACGGAATGGAATGGAATGGAATGGAATGGAATGGAATCGAACGGAATCTAAAGGAGTCGAGTGGAATCGAATGGAATGGAATGGAATAGAATGGAATCAACCCGAGTAGAACGGAACGGAATGGAATGGAATGGAATGGAATGGAATGGAATGGAATGGAATGATCCACCCGAGTAGAACGGAACGGAATGGAATTGAATGGAATGGAATGGCATGATCAACCCAAGTAGAACGGAATGGAATGGAACAGAGAGGAATGGAATGGAATGGAATGGAATGGAATGGAATGGAATGGAATGGAATGGAATGGAAAGGAATGGAATAGAATGGAATCAACCCGAGTAGAACGGAACGGAACGGAACGGAACGGAACGGAATGGAATCAACCAGAGTAGAACGGAATGGAATGGAATGGAATGGAATGGAATGGAATGGAATGGAATGGAATTCAATGGAATAGAATGGAATGGAATGGCATGGAATAGAATCAACCCGAGTAGAACGGAATGGAATGGAATGGAATGGAACGGAACGGAATGGAACAGAACGGAATGGAATGGAATGAACACGAGTAGAACGGAATGGAATGGAATGGAATGGAATGGAGCGGAAAGGATTGGAATGGAATTGAATAGAATGGAATCAACCCGAGTAGAACGGAATGCAATGGAATGGAATGGAATGGAATGGAATGGAATGGAATGGAATGGAATGATCAACCCGAGCAGAACGGAACGGAATAGAATGGAATGGAATGGAATGGAATGGAGTGGAATGGAATGGAATGGAAAGGAGTGGAATGGAATGGAATGGAATGGAATGGAATGGAATGGAATGGAATGGAATGGAAAGGAGTGTAATGGAATGGAATGGAATGGAATGGAATGGAATGGAATGGAAAGGAGTGGAATGGAATGGAATGGAATGGAATGGAATGGAATGGAATGGAATGGAAAGGAGTGGAATGGAATGGAATGGAATGGAGTGGAATGGAATGGAATAGAATGGAATGGAATGGAATGGAATGGAATGATCAACCCGAGCAGAACGGAATGGAATGGAATGGAATGGAATGGAATGGAATGGAATGGAATGGAATGGAATGCAATGGAATGGAATAGAATGGAGTAAACCCAAGTAGAACGGAATGGAACGGACCAGAACGGAACGGAATGGAATCAACCAGAGTAGAACGGAATGGAATGGAATGGAATGGAATGGAATGGAATGGAATGGAATGGAATGGAATAGAATGGAATCACCCCGAGTAGAACGGAATGGAATGGAATGGAATGGAATGGAATGGAATGGAACGGAACGGAATAGAACGGAACGGAATGGAATGGAATGAAACCGAGTAGAACGGAATGGAATGGAATGATCAACCCGAGTAGAACGGAATGGAATGGAATGGAATGGAATGGAATGGAATGGAATGGAATAGAATGGATTCAACCCGAGTAGAACGGAACGGAATGGAACGGAATGGAACGGAATGGAATGGAGTGGCATGGAATCAACCCGAGTAGAACGGAATGGAATGGAACGGAATGGAAAGAACCCGAGTAGAACCGAATGGAATGGAATGGAATGGAATGGAATGGAATGGAATGGAATGGAATGGAATGATCAACACGAGTAGAACGGAATGGAATGGAATGGAATGGAATAGAATGGAATCAAACCGAGTAGAACGGAACGGAACGGAACGGAATGGAATGGAACGGGATGGAGTGGAAGGGAATCAACCTGAGTAGAACGGAATGGAATTGAATAGAATGGTATGGAATGGAATGGATTGGAATGGAATGGAATGGAATGGAATGGAATCAAATGGAATCTAATGGAAAGTAATGGAATAGAATGGAATCAACCCGAGTAGAACGGAATGGAAAGGAATGGAATGGAATGGAACGGAATGGAATGGAATGGAACGATCAACCCGAGTAGAACGGAATGGAATGGAATGGAATGGAATGGAATGGAATGGAATGGAATAGAATGGAATCAACCCGAGTTGAAGGGAATGGAATGGAATGGAATGGAATGGAACGGAATGGAATGGACTGGAATGGAATGGAATGGAATGGAATGCAACGGAATGGAATGGAATGGAATGGAATGGAAAGGAATGGAATGGAATTGAATGGAATGGAATGATCAATCCGAGTAGAAAGGAATGGAATGGAATGGAACGGAATAGAGTGGAATCAACCAGAGTAAAACCAACCCGAGTAGAACGGAACGGAACGGAACGGAACGGAATGGAACGGAATGGAATGGAATGGAATCAACCCGAGTAGAACGGATTGGAATGGAATGGAATGGAATTGAATGGAATGGAATGGAATGGAATAGAATGGAATCAACCCGAGTTGAACGGAATGGAATGGAATGGAATGGAATGGAATGGAATGGAATGGAATGGAATGGAATGGAATTGAATGGAATGGAATGGAATGGAATCGAATGGAATGGAATGGAATGGAATGGAATGGAATGGAACGGAACGGAATGGAACGGAACGGAACGGAATGGAATGAACCCGAGTAGAACGGAATGGAATGGAATGGAATGGAATGGAATGGAATGGAATGGAATGGAATGGAATGGAATGGAATGATCAACCCGAGTAGAACGGAATGGAATGGAATGGAATGGAATGGAATGGAACGCAACGGAATGGAATGGAAAGAACCCGAGTAGAACGGAATGGAATGCAGTGGAATGGAATGGAAAGAATGGAATGGAATCGAATGGAATGGAATCGAATGGAATGGAATCGAATAGAATGGAATCAACCCGAGTAGAACGGAATGGAATGGAATGGAACGGAACAGAACGGAACGGAACGGAATGAACCCGAGTAGAAAGAAATGCAATGGAATGTAATGGATTGGTATGGAATTGAATGGAATGGAATGGAATGGAATAGAATGGAATCAACCCGAGTAGAATGGAATGGAATGGAATGGAATGGAATGGAATGGAATGGAATGGAATGGAATAGAATGGAATCAACCCGAGTTGAACGGAATGGAATGGAATGGAATGGAATGGAACGGAAAGGAATGGAACGGAAAGGAATGGAGTGGAATGAACCCGAGTAGAATGGAACGGAATGGAATGGAATGGAATGGAATGGAATGGAATGATCAACCCGAGTAGAACGGAATGGAATGGAATGGAATGGAATCGAACGGAATCGAATGGAGTCGAGTGGAATCGAATGGAATGGAATGGAATAGAATGGAATCAACCCTAGTAGAACGGAACGGAATGGAATGGAATGGAATGGAATGGAATGGAATGGAATGGAATGGAATGATCCACCCGAGTAGAACGGAACGGAATGGAATTGAATGGAATGGAATGGCATGATCAACCCAAGTAGAACGGAATGGAATGGAACAGAGAGGAATGGAATGGAATGGAATGGAATGGAATGGAATGGAATGGAATGGAATGGAAAGGAATGGAATAGAATGGAATCAACCCGAGTAGAACGGAACGGAACGGAACGGAACGGAACGGAATGGAATCAACCCGAGTAGAACGGAATGGAATGGAATGGAATGGAATGGAATGGAATGGAATGGAATGGAATGGAATGGAATTCAATGGAATAGAATGGAATGGAATGGCATGGAATAGAATCAACCCGAGTAGAACGGAATGGAATGGAATGGAATGGAACAGAACGGAATGGAACCGAACGGAATGGAATGGAATGAACACTAGTAGAACGGAATGGAATGGAATGGAATGGAATGGAGCGGAAAGGATTGGAATGGAATTGAATAGAATGGAATCAACCCGAGTAGAACGGAATGCAATGGAATGGAATGGAATGGAATGGAATGGAATGGAATGGAATGGAATGACCAACCCGAGCAGAACTGAACGGAATAGAATGGAATGGAATGGAATGGAATGGAGTGGAATGGAATGGAATGGAAAGGAGTGGAATGGAATGGAATGGAATGGAATGGAATGGAATGGAATGGAATGGAATGGAATGGAATGGAGAGGAGTGGAATGGAATGGAAAGGAATGGAATGGAATGGAATGGAACGGAAAGGAGTGGAATGGAATGGAATGGAATGGAATGGAATGGAATGGAATGGAATGGAATGGAATGGAAAGGAGTGGAATGGAATGGAATGGAATGGAGTGGAATGGAATGGAATAGAATGGAATGGAATGGAATGGAATGGAATGGAATGGAATGATCAACCCGAGCAGAACGGAATGGAATGGAATGGAATGGAATGGAATGGAATGGAATGGAATGCAATGGAATGGAATAGAATGGAGTAAACCCAAGTAGAACGGAACGGAACGGAGCGGAACGGAACGGAATGGAATCAACCCGAGTAGAACGGAGTGGAATGGAATGGAATGGAATGGAATGGAATGGAATGGAATGGAATGGAATGGAAAGGAATGGAATGGAATGGAATGGAATGGAATGGAATGGAATGGAATGGAATGGAATGGAATGATCAACCCGAGCACAACAGAATGGAATGGAATGGAATGGAATGGAATTGAATGGAATGGAATGAAAAGAATGGAATGGAATGGAATAGAATGGAGTAAACCCGAGTAGAACGGAACGGAACGGAGAGGAACGGAACGGAATGGAATCAACCCGAGTAGAACGGAATGGAATGGAATGGAATGGAATGGAATGGAATGGAATGGAATGGAATGGAATGGAATGGAATCAACCCGAGTAGAACGGAACGGAACGGAACGGAACGGATCGGAATGGAATCAACCCGAGTAGAACGGAATGGAATGGAATGGAATGGAATGGAATGGAATGGAATGGAATGGAATTCAATGGAATAGAATGGAATGAATGGAATGGAATGGAAAGGAGTGGAATGGAATGGAATGGAATGGAATGGAATGGAATGGAAAGGAGTGGAATGGAATGGAATGGAATGGAATGGAATGGAATGGAATGGAAAGGAGTGGAATGGAATGGAATGGAGTGGAATGGAATGGAATGGAATGGAATGGAATGATCAACCCGAGCAGAACGGAATGGAATGGAATGGAATGGAATGCAATGGAATGGAATAGAATGGATTAAACCCAAGTAGAACGGAACGGAACGGAGCTTAACGGAACTGAATGGAATCAACCCGAGTAGAACGGAATGGAATGGAATGGAATGGAATGGAATCGAATGGAATGGAAAGGAATGGAATGGAATGGAATGGAATGGAATGGAATGGAATGGAATGGAATGGAATGGAATGGAATGGAATGGAAAGATCAACCCGAGCAGAACGGAATGGAATGGAAAGGAATGGAATGGAATGGAATGGAATGGAATGGAATGGAATGGAATGGAATGGAATGCAATGGAATGGAATAGAATGGAGTAAACCCGAGTAGAACGGAACGGAATGGAATGGAATGGAATGGAATGGAATGGAATGGAATGGAATGGAATGGAATGGAATGGAATGATCAACCGGAGCAGAACGGAACGGAATGGAATGGAATGGAATGGAATGGAATGGAATGGAATGATCAACCCAAGTAAAACGGAATGGAATGGAATGGAATGGAATGGAATGGAATGGAATGGAATGGAATAGAATGGAATCAACCAGAGTAGAACGGAACGGAACGGAACAGAATGGAACGGAACAGAATGCAATGGAATGGAATGGAATCAACCCGAGTAGAATAGAATGGAATGGAATGGAATGGAATGGATTGGAATGGAATGGAATGGAATCGAATGGAATCGAATGGAATGGAATGGAATGGAATAGAATGGAATCAACCCGAGTAGAACGGAATGGAATGGAATGGAATGGAATGGAATGGAATGGAATGGAATGGAATGGAATGGAATTGAATGGAATTGAATGGAATGGGATGGAATTGAATAGAATGGAAACAACCCGAGTAGAACGGAATGGAATGGTACGAAGTGGAATGGAAAGGAATGGAATGGAATGGAATGGAATGCAATGGAATGGAATAGAATGGAGTAAACCCAAGTAGAACGGAACGGAACGGAGCTTAACGGAACTGAACGGAATCAACCCGAGTAGAACGGAATTGGATGGATTGGAATGGAATGGAATGGAATGGAATGGAAAGGAAAGATCAACCCGAGTAGAATGGAACGGAATGGAATGGAATGGAATGGAATGGAATGGAATGGAATGGAATGGAATGGAATGATTAACCCGAGTAGAACGGAATGGAATCGAATGGAATGGAATGGAGTAGAATGGAATCAACTCGAGTAGAACGGAATGGAATGGAATAGAATGGAACGGAACGGAACGGAACGGAATGGAATGAACTCAAGTAGAACGGAATGGAATGGAATGGAGTGGAATGGAATGGAATGGAAAGGAGTGGAATGGAATGGAATGGAATGGAATGGAATGGAATGGAATGGAATGGAAAGGAGTGGAATGGAATGGAATGTAATGTAATGGAATGGAATGGAATGGAAAGGAGTGGAATGGAATGGAATGGAATGGAGTGGAATGGAATGGAATAGAATGGAATGGAATGGAATGGAATGGAATGATCAACCCGAGCAGAACGGAATGGAATGGAATGGAATGGAATGAAATGGAATGGAATGGAATGGAATGGAATGCAATGGAATGGAATAGAATGGAGTAAACCCAAGTAGAACGGAACGGAACGGAGCGGAACGGAACGGAATTGAATCAACCCGAGTAGAACGGAATGGAATGGAATGGAATGGAATGGAATGGAATGGAATGGAATGGAAAGGAATGGAATGGAATGGAATGGAATGGAATGGAATGGAATGGAATGGAATGGAATGGAATGGAATGGAATGATCAACCCGAGCACAACAGAATGGAATGGAATAGAATGGAATGGAATGGAATGGAATGTAGAGAATGGAATGGAATGGAATAGAATGGAGTAAACCCGAGTAGAACGGAACGGAACGGAGCGGAACGGAACGGAATGGAATCAACCCGAGTAGAACAGAATGGAATGGAATGGAATGGAGTGGAATGGAATGGAATGGAATGGAATGGAATGGAATGGAATCAACCCGAGTAGAACGGAACGGAACGGAACGGAACGGAACGGAATGGAATCAACACGAGTAGAACGGAATGGAATGGAATGGAATGGAATGGAATGGAATGGAATGGAATTCAATGGAATAGAATGGAATGGAATGGAATGGAATAGAATCAACACGAGTAGAACGGAATGGAATGGAATGGAATGGAACGGAACGGAATGGAACAGAACGGAATGGAATGGAATGAACCCGAGTAGAACGGAATGGAAGGGAAAGGAATGGAATGGAATGGAATGGAGCGGAATGGATTGGAATGGAATTGAATAGAATGGAATCAACCCGAGTAGAACGGAATGGAATGGAATGGAATGGAATGGAATGGAATGGAATGGATTGATCAACCCGAGGAGAACGGAACGGAATAGAATGGAATGGAATGGAATGGAATGTAGTGGAATGGAATGGAATGGAAAGGAGTGGAATGGAATGGAATGGAATGGAATGGAATGGAATGGAAAGGAGTGGAATGGAATGGAATAGAAAGGAATGGAAAGGAGTGGAATGGAATGGAATGGAATGGAATGGAATGGAATGGAATGGAAAGGAGTGGAATGGAATGGAATGGAATGGAATGGAATGGAAAGGAGTGGAATGGAATGGAATGGAATGGAATGGAATGGAATGGAAAGGAGTGGAATGGAATGGAATGGAATGGAATGGAATGGAATGGAATGGAATGGAAAGATCAACCCGAGCAGAACGGAATGGAATGGAATGGAATGGAATCGAATGGAATGGAAAGGAATGGAATCGAATGCAATGGAATGGAATGGAATGGAATGGAATGGAATGGAATGGAATGGAATGGAACGGAATCAACCCGAGTAGAACGGAATGGAATTGAATGGATTGGAATGGAATGGAATGGAATGGAATGGAATCGAATGGAATGGAATGGAATGGAATGGAATGGAATGGAATGGAATGGAATGGAATGGAATGGAATGGAATGGAATGGAACGGAATGGAATCAACCCGAGTAGAACGGAATGGAATGGAATGGAATGGAATGGAATGGAATGGAATGGAATGGAATGGAATGGAATGGAATGGAATGGAATGGAATCAACCCGAGTAGAACGGAACGGAACGGAACGGAACGGAACGGAATGGAATCAACCCGAGTAGAACGGAATGGAATGGAATGGAATGGAATGGAATGGAATGGAATGGAATGGAATGGAATTCAATGGAATAGAATGGAATGGAATGGAATGGAATAGAATCAACACGAGTAGAACGGAATGGAATGGAATGGAATGGAACGGAACGGAATGGAACAGAACGGAATGGAATGGAATGAAACCGAGTAGAACGGAATGGAATGGAAAGGAATGGAATTGAATGGAATGGAGCGGAATGGATTGGAATGGAATTGAATAGAATGGAATCAACCCGAGTAGCACAGAATGGAATGGAATGGAATGGAATGGAATGGAATGGAATGGAATGGATTGATCAACCCGAGCAGAACGGAACGGAATAGAATGGAATGGAATGGAATGGAATGGAGTGGAATGGAATGGAATGGAAAGGAGTGGAATGGAATGGAATGGAATGGAATGGAATGGAATGGAAAGGAGAGGAATGGAATGGAATGGAATGGAATGGAATGGAATGGAATGGAAAGGAGTGGAATGGAATGGAATGGAATGGAATGGAATGGAATGGAATGGAATGGAATGGAAAGGAGTGGAATGGAATGGAATGGAATGGAATGGAATGGAATGGAATGGAATGGAATGGAATGATCAACCCGAGCAGAACGGAATGGAATGGAATGGAATGGAATGGAATGGAATGGAATGGAATGGAATGCAATGGAATGGAATAGAATGGAGTAAACCCAAGTAGAACGGAACGGAACGGAGCGGAACGGAACGGAATGGAATCAACCCGAGTAGAACGGAATGGAATGGAATGGAATGGAATGGAATCGAATGGAATGGAAAGGAATGGAATGGAATGGAATGGAATGGAATGGAATGGAATGGAATGGAATGGAATGGAATGGAAAGATCAACCCGAGCAGAACGGAATGGAATGGAAAGGAATGGAATGGAATGGAATGGAATGGAATGGAATGGAATGGAATGGAATGGAATGGAATGGAATGCAATGGAATGGAATAGAATGGAGTAAACCCGAGTAGAACGGAACGGAATGGAATGGAATGGAATGGAATGGAATGGAATGGAATGGAATGGAATGGAATGGAATGGAATGATCAACCGGAGCAGAACGGAACGGAATGGAATGGAATGGAATGGAATGGAATGGAATGATCAACCCAAGTAAAACGGAATGGAATGGAATGGAATGGAATGGAATGGAATGGAATGGAATGGAATGGAATAGAATGGAATCAACCAGAGTAGAACGGAACGGAACGGAACAGAATGGAACGGAACAGAATGCAATGGAATGGAATGGAATCAACCCGAGTAGAATAGAATGGAATGGAATGGAATGGAATGGATTGGAATGGAATGGAATGGAATCGAATGGAATCGAATGGAATGGAATGGAATGGAATAGAATGGAATCAACCCGAGTAGAACGGAATGGAATGGAATGGAATGGAATGGAATGGTATGGAATGGAACGGAACGGAACAGAATGGAACGGAACGGAATGGAACGAACCCGAGTAGAACGGAATGGAATGGAATGGAATTGAATGGAATGGAATCGAATCAAATCGAATAGAATCGAATGGAATGGAATGGAATAGAATGGAATCAACCGAGTAGAATGGAATGGAATGGAATGGAATGGAATGGAATGGAATGGAATTGAATGGAATTGAATGGAATGGGAGGGAATTGAATAGAATGGAATCAACCCGAGTAGAACGGAATGGAATGGTACGAAGTGGAATGGAAAGGAATGGAATGGAATGGAATGGAATGCAATGGAATGGAATAGAATGGAGTAAACCCAAGTAGAACGGAACGGAACGGAGCTTAACGGAACTGAATGGAATCAACCCGAGTAGAACGGAATTGGATGGATTGGAATGGAATGGAATGGAATGGAATGGAAAGGAAAGATCAACCCGAGTAGAATGGAACGGAATGGAATGGAATGGAATGGAATGGAATGGAATGGAATGGAATGGAATGGAATGATTAACCCGAGTAGAACGGAATGGAATCGAATGGAATGGAATGGAGTAGAATGGAATCAACTCGAGTAGAACGGAATGGAATGGAATAGAATGGAACGGAACGGAACGGAACGGAATGGAATGAACTCAAGTAGAACGGAATGGAATGGAATGGAGTGGAATGGAATGGAATGGAAAGGAGTGGAATGGAATGGAATGGAATGGAATGGAATGGAATGGAATGGAAAGGAGTGGAATGGAATGGAATGTAATGTAATGGAATGGAATGGAATGGAAAGGAGTGGAATGGAATGGAATGGAATGGAGTGGAATGGAATGGAATAGAATGGAATGGAATGGAATGGAATGGAATGATCAACCCGAGCAGAACGGAATGGAATGGAATGGAATGGAATGAAATGGAATGGAATGGAATGGAATGCAATGGAATGGAATAGAATGGAGTAAACCCAAGTAGAACGGAACGGAACGGAGCGGAACGGAACGGAATGGAATCAACCCGAGTAGAACGGAATGGAATGGAATGGAATGGAATGGAATGGAATGGAATGGAATGGAATGGAAAGGAATGGAATGGAATGGAATGGAATGGAATGGAATGGAATGGAATGGAATGGAATGGAATGATCAACCCGAGCACAACAGAATGGAATGGAATAGAATGGAATGGAATGGAATGGAATGTAGAGAATGGAATGGAATGGAATAGAATGGAGTAAACCCGAGTAGAACGGAACGGAACGGAGCGGAACGGAACGGAATGGAATCAACCCGAGTAGAACAGAATGGAATGGAATGGAATGGAATGGAATGGAATGGAATGGAATGGAATGGAATGGAATGGAATGGAATCAACCCGAGTAGAACGGAACGGAACGGAACGGAACGGAACGGAATGGAATCAACCCGAGTAGAACGGAATGGAATGGAATGGAATGGAATGGAATGGAATGGAATGGAATGGAATGGAATGGAATGGAATGGAATTCAATGGAATAGAATCGAATGGAATGGAATGGAATAGAATCAACACGAGTAGAACGGAATGGAATGGAATGGAATGGAATGGAACGGAACGGAATGGAACAGAACGGAATGGAATGGAATGAACCCGAGTAGAACGGAATGGAATGGAAAGGAATGGAATGGAATGGAATGGAGCGGAATGGATTGGAATGGAATTGAATAGAATGGAATCAACCCGAGTAGAACGGAATGGAATGGAATGGAATGGAATGGAATGGAATGGAATGGATTGATCAACCCGAGGAGAACGGAACGGAGTAGAATGGAGTGGAATGGAATGGAATGTAGTGGAATGGAATGGAATGGAAAGGAGTGGAATGGAATGGAATGGAATGGAATGGAATGGAATGGAAAGGAGTGGAATGGAATGGAATAGAAAGGAATGGAAAGGAGTGGAATGGAATGGAATGGAATGGAATGGAATGGAATGGAAAGGAGTGGAATGGAATGGAATGGAATGGAATGGAATGGAAAGGAGTGGAATGGAATGGAATGGAATGGAATGGAATGGAATGGAAAGGAGTGGAATGGAATGGAATGGAATGGAATGGAATGGAATGGAATGGAATGGAATGGAAAGATCAACCCGAGCAGAACGGAATGGAATGGAATGGAATGGAATCGAATGGAATGGAAAGGAATGGAATCGAATGCAATGGAATGGAATGGAATGGAATGGAATGGAATGGAATGGAATGGAATGGAACGGAATCAACCCGAGTAGAACGGAATGGAATTGAATGGATTGGAATGGAATGGAATGGAATGGAATGGAATCGAATCGAATGGAATGGAATGGAATGGAATGGAATGGAATGGAATGGAAAGGAGTGGAATGGAATGGAATGTAATGTAATGGAATGGAATGGAATGGAAAGGAGTGGAATGGAATGGAATGGAATGGAGTGGAATGGAATGGAATAGAATGGAATGGAATGGAATGGAATGGAATGATCAACCCGAGCAGAACGGAATGGAATGGAATGGAATGGAATGAAATGGAATGGAATGGAATGGAATGGAATGCAATGGAATGGAATAGAATGGAGTAAACCCAAGTAGAACGGAACGGAACGGAGCGGAACGGAACGGAATTGAATCAACCCGAGTAGAACGGAATGGAATGGAATGGAATGGAATGGAATGGAATGGAATGGAATGGAAAGGAATGGAATGGAATGGAATGGAATGGAATGGAATGGAATGGAATGGAATGGAATGGAATGGAATGGAATGGAATGGAATGATCAACCCGAGCACAACAGAATGGAATGGAATAGAATGGAATGGAATGGAATGGAATGTAGAGAATGGAATGGAATGGAATAGAATGGAGTAAACCCGAGTAGAACGGAACGGAACGGAGCGGAACGGAACGGAATGGAATCAACCCGAGTAGAACAGAATGGAATGGAATGGAATGGAGTGGAATGGAATGGAATGGAATGGAATGGAATGGAATGGAATCAACCCGAGTAGAACGGAACGGAACGGAACGGAACGGAACGGAATGGAATCAACACGAGTAGAACGGAATGGAATGGAATGGAATGGAATGGAATGGAATGGAATGGAATTCAATGGAATAGAATGGAATGGAATGGAATGGAATGGAATGGAATTCAATGGAATAGAATGGAATGGAATGGAATGGAATAGAATCAACACGAGTAGAACGGAATGGAATGGAATGGAATGGAACGGAACGGAATGGAACAGAACGGAATGGAATGGAATGAACCCGAGTAGAACGGAATGGAAGGGAAAGGAATGGAATGGAATGGAATGGAGCGGAATGGATTGGAATGGAATTGAATAGAATGGAATCAACCCGAGTAGAACGGAATGGAATGGAATGGAATGGAATGGAATGGAATGGAATGGAATGGATTGATCAACCCGAGGAGAACGGAACGGAATAGAATGGAATGGAATGGAATGGAATGTAGTGGAATGGAATGGAATGGAAAGGAGTGGAATGGAATGGAATGGAATGGAATGGAATGGAATGGAAAGGAGTGGAATGGAATGGAATAGAAAGGAATGGAAAGGAGTGGAATGGAATGGAATGGAATGGAATTGAATGGAATGGAATGGAAAGGAGTGGAATGGAATGGAATGGAATGGAATGGAATGGAAAGGAGTGGAATGGAATGGAATGGAATGGAATGGAATGGAATGGAAAGGAGTGGAATGGAATGGAATGGAATGGAATGGAATGGAATGGAATGGAATGGAAAGATCAACCCGAGCAGAACGGAATGGAATGGAATGGAATGGAATCGAATGGAATGGAAAGGAATGGAATCGAATGCAATGGAATGGAATGGAATGGAATGGAATGGAATGGAATGGAATGGAATGGAACGGAATCAACCCGAGTAGAACGGAATGGAATTGAATGGATTGGAATGGAATGGAATGGAATGGAATGGAATCGAATGGAATGGAATGGAATGGAATGGAATGGAATGGAATGGAATGGAATGGAATGGAATGGAATGGAATGGAATGGAATGGAATGGAACGGAATGGAATCAACCCGAGTAGAACGGAATGGAATGGAATGGAATGGAATGGAATGGAATGGAATGGAATGGAATGGAATGGAATGGAATGGAATGGAATGGAATGGAATCAACCCGAGTAGAACGGAACGGAACGGAACGGAACGGAACGGAATGGAATCAACCCGAGTAGAACGGAATGGAATGGAATGGAATGGAATGGAATGGAATGGAATGGAATGGAATGGAATTCAATGGAATAGAATGGAATGGAATGGAATGGAATAGAATCAACACGAGTAGAACGGAATGGAATGGAATGGAATGGAACGGAACGGAATGGAACAGAACGGAATGGAATGGAATGAAACCGAGTAGAACGGAATGGAATGGAAAGGAATGGAATTGAATGGAATGGAGCGGAATGGATTGGAATGGAATTGAATAGAATGGAATCAACCCGAGTAGCACAGAATGGAATGGAATGGAATGGAATGGAATGGAATGGAATGGAATGGATTGATCAACCCGAGCAGAACGGAACGGAATAGAATGGAATGGAATGGAATGGAATGGAGTGGAATGGAATGGAATGGAAAGGAGTGGAATGGAATGGAATGGAATGGAATGGAATGGAATGGAAAGGAGAGGAATGGAATGGAATGGAATGGAATGGAATGGAATGGAAAGGAGTGGAATGGAATGGAATGGAATGGAATGGAATGGAATGGAATGGAATGGAATGGAAAGGAGTGGAATGGAATGGAATGGAATGGAATGGAATGGAATGGAATGGAATGGAATGGAATGATCAACCCGAGCAGAACGGAATGGAATGGAATGGAATGGAATGGAATGGAATGGAATGGAATGGAATGCAATGGAATAGAATCGAATGGAATGGAATGGAATAGAATCAACACGAGTAGAACGGAATGGAATGGAATGGAATGGAATGGAACGGAACGGAATGGAACAGAACGGAATGGAATGGAATGAACCCGAGTAGAACGGAATGGAATGGAAAGGAATGGAATGGAATGGAATGGAGCGGAATGGATTGGAATGGAATTGAATAGAATGGAATCAACCCGAGTAGAACGGAATGGAATGGAATGGAATGGAATGGAATGGAATGGAATGGATTGATCAACCCGAGGAGAACGGAACGGAGTAGAATGGAGTGGAATGGAATGGAATGTAGTGGAATGGAATGGAATGGAAAGGAGTGGAATGGAATGGAATGGAATGGAATGGAATGGAATGGAAAGGAGTGGAATGGAATGGAATAGAAAGGAATGGAAAGGAGTGGAATGGAATGGAATGGAATGGAATGGAATGGAATGGAAAGGAGTGGAATGGAATGGAATGGAATGGAATGGAATGGAAAGGAGTGGAATGGAATGGAATGGAATGGAATGGAATGGAATGGAAAGGAGTGGAATGGAATGGAATGGAATGGAATGGAATGGAATGGAATGGAATGGAATGGAAAGATCAACCCGAGCAGAACGGAATGGAATGGAATGGAATGGAATCGAATGGAATGGAAAGGAATGGAATCGAATGCAATGGAATGGAATGGAATGGAATGGAATGGAATGGAATGGAATGGAATGGAACGGAATCAACCCGAGTAGAACGGAATGGAATTGAATGGATTGGAATGGAATGGAATGGAATGGAATGGAATCGAATCGAATGGAATGGAATGGAATGGAATGGAATGGAATGGAATGGAAAGGAGTGGAATGGAATGGAATGTAATGTAATGGAATGGAATGGAATGGAAAGGAGTGGAATGGAATGGAATGGAATGGAGTGGAATGGAATGGAATAGAATGGAATGGAATGGAATGGAATGGAATGATCAACCCGAGCAGAACGGAATGGAATGGAATGGAATGGAATGAAATGGAATGGAATGGAATGGAATGGAATGCAATGGAATGGAATAGAATGGAGTAAACCCAAGTAGAACGGAACGGAACGGAGCGGAACGGAACGGAATTGAATCAACCCGAGTAGAACGGAATGGAATGGAATGGAATGGAATGGAATGGAATGGAATGGAATGGAAAGGAATGGAATGGAATGGAATGGAATGGAATGGAATGGAATGGAATGGAATGGAATGGAATGGAATGGAATGGAATGGAATGATCAACCCGAGCACAACAGAATGGAATGGAATAGAATGGAATGGAATGGAATGGAATGTAGAGAATGGAATGGAATGGAATAGAATGGAGTAAACCCGAGTAGAACGGAACGGAACGGAGCGGAACGGAACGGAATGGAATCAACCCGAGTAGAACAGAATGGAATGGAATGGAATGGAGTGGAATGGAATGGAATGGAATGGAATGGAATGGAATGGAATCAACCCGAGTAGAACGGAACGGAACGGAACGGAACGGAACGGAATGGAATCAACACGAGTAGAACGGAATGGAATGGAATGGAATGGAATGGAATGGAATGGAATGGAATTCAATGGAATAGAATGGAATGGAATGGAATGGAATGGAATGGAATTCAATGGAATAGAATGGAATGGAATGGAATGGAATAGAATCAACACGAGTAGAACGGAATGGAATGGAATGGAATGGAACGGAACGGAATGGAACAGAACGGAATGGAATGGAATGAACCCGAGTAGAACGGAATGGAAGGGAAAGGAATGGAATGGAATGGAATGGAGCGGAATGGATTGGAATGGAATTGAATAGAATGGAATCAACCCGAGTAGAACGGAATGGAATGGAATGGAATGGAATGGAATGGAATGGAATGGAATGGATTGATCAACCCGAGGAGAACGGAACGGAATAGAATGGAATGGAATGGAATGGAATGTAGTGGAATGGAATGGAATGGAAAGGAGTGGAATGGAATGGAATGGAATGGAATGGAATGGAATGGAAAGGAGTGGAATGGAATGGAATAGAAAGGAATGGAAAGGAGTGGAATGGAATGGAATGGAATGGAATTGAATGGAATGGAATGGAAAGGAGTGGAATGGAATGGAATGGAATGGAATGGAATGGAAAGGAGTGGAATGGAATGGAATGGAATGGAATGGAATGGAATGGAAAGGAGTGGAATGGAATGGAATGGAATGGAATGGAATGGAATGGAATGGAATGGAAAGATCAACCCGAGCAGAACGGAATGGAATGGAATGGAATGGAATCGAATGGAATGGAAAGGAATGGAATCGAATGCAATGGAATGGAATGGAATGGAATGGAATGGAATGGAATGGAATGGAATGGAACGGAATCAACCCGAGTAGAACGGAATGGAATTGAATGGATTGGAATGGAATGGAATGGAATGGAATGGAATCGAATGGAATGGAATGGAATGGAATGGAATGGAATGGAATGGAATGGAATGGAATGGAATGGAATGGAATGGAATGGAATGGAATGGAACGGAATGGAATCAACCCGAGTAGAACGGAATGGAATGGAATGGAATGGAATGGAATGGAATGGAATGGAATGGAATGGAATGGAATGGAATGGAATGGAATGGAATGGAATGGAATCAACCCGAGTAGAACGGAACGGAACGGAACGGAACGGAACGGAATGGAATCAACCCGAGTAGAACGGAATGGAATGGAATGGAATGGAATGGAATGGAATGGAATGGAATGGAATGGAATTCAATGGAATAGAATGGAATGGAATGGAATGGAATAGAATCAACACGAGTAGAACGGAATGGAATGGAATGGAATGGAACGGAACGGAATGGAACAGAACGGAATGGAATGGAATGAAACCGAGTAGAACGGAATGGAATGGAAAGGAATGGAATTGAATGGAATGGAGCGGAATGGATTGGAATGGAATTGAATAGAATGGAATCAACCCGAGTAGCACAGAATGGAATGGAATGGAATGGAATGGAATGGAATGGAATGGAATGGATTGATCAACCCGAGCAGAACGGAACGGAATAGAATGGAATGGAATGGAATGGAATGGAGTGGAATGGAATGGAATGGAAAGGAGTGGAATGGAATGGAATGGAATGGAATGGAATGGAATGGAAAGGAGAGGAATGGAATGGAATGGAATGGAATGGAATGGAATGGAAAGGAGTGGAATGGAATGGAATGGAATGGAATGGAATGGAATGGAATGGAATGGAAAGGAGTGGAATGGAATGGAATGGAATGGAATGGAATGGAATGGAATGGAATGGAATGATCAACCCGAGCAGAACGGAATGGAATGGAATGGAATGGAATGGAATGGAATGGAATGGAATGGAATGCAATGGAATGGAATAGAATGGAGTAAACCCAAGTAGAACGGAACGGAACGGAGCGGAACGGAATGGAATGGAATCAACCCGAGTAGAACGGAATGGAATGGAATGGAATGGAATGGAATCGAATGGAATGGAAAGGAATGGAATGGAATGGAATGGAATGGAATGGAATGGAATGGAATGGAATGGAATGGAATGGAAAGATCAACCCGAGCAGAACGGAATGGAATGGAAAGGAATGGAATGGAATGGAATGGAATGGAATGGAATGGAATGGAATGGAATGGAATGGAATGGAATGCAATGGAATGGAATAGAATGGAGTAAACCCGAGTAGAACGGAACGGAATGGAATGGAATGGAATGGAATGGAATGGAATGGAATGGAATGGAATGGAATGGAATGATCAACCGGAGCAGAACGGAACGGAATGGAATGGAATGGAATGGAATGGAATGGAATGATCAACCCAAGTAAAACGGAATGGAATGGAATGGAATGGAATGGAATGGAATGGAATGGAATGGAATGGAATGGAATAGAATGGAATCAACCAGAGTAGAACGGAACGGAACGGAACAGAATGGAACGGAACAGAATGCAATGGAATGGAATGGAATCAACCCGAGTAGAATAGAATGGAATGGAATGGAATGGAATGGATTGGAATGGAATGGAATGGAATCGAATGGAATCGAATGGAATGGAATGGAATGGAATAGAATGGAATCAACCCGAGTAGAACGGAATGGAATGGAATGGAATGGAATGGAATGGTATGGAATGGAACGGAACGGAACAGAATGGAACGGAACGGAATGGAACGAACCCGAGTAGAACGGAATGGAATGGAATGGAATTGAATGGAATGGAATCGAATCAAATCGAATAGAATCGAATGGAATGGAATGGAATAGAATGGAATCAACCGAGTAGAATGGAATGGAATGGAATGGAATGGAATGGAATGGAATGGAATGGAATTGAATGGAATTGAATGGAATGGGAGGGAATTGAATAGAATGGAATCAACCCGAGTAGAACGGAATGGAATGGTACGAAGTGGAATGGAAAGGAATGGAATGGAATGGAATGGAATGCAATGGAATGGAATAGAATGGAGTAAACCCAAGTAGAACGGAACGGAACGGAGCTTAACGGAACTGAATGGAATCAACCCGAGTAGAACGGAATTGGATGGATTGGAATGGAATGGAATGGAATGGAATGGAAAGGAAAGATCAACCCGAGTAGAATGGAACGGAATGGAATGGAATGGAATGGAATGGAATGGAATGGAATGGAATGGAATGGAATGATTAACCCGAGTAGAACGGAATGGAATCGAATGGAATGGAATGGAGTAGAATGGAATCAACTCGAGTAGAACGGAATGGAATGGAATAGAATGGAACGGAACGGAACGGAACGGAATGGAATGAACTCAAGTAGAACGGAATGGAATGGAATGGAGTGGAATGGAATGGAATGGAAAGGAGTGGAATGGAATGGAATGGAATGGAATGGAATGGAATGGAATGGAAAGGAGTGGAATGGAATGGAATGTAATGTAATGGAATGGAATGGAATGGAAAGGAGTGGAATGGAATGGAATGGAATGGAGTGGAATGGAATGGAATAGAATGGAATGGAATGGAATGGAATGGAATGATCAACCCGAGCAGAACGGAATGGAATGGAATGGAATGGAATGAAATGGAATGGAATGGAATGGAATGCAATGGAATGGAATAGAATGGAGTAAACCCAAGTAGAACGGAACGGAACGGAGCGGAACGGAACGGAATGGAATCAACCCGAGTAGAACGGAATGGAATGGAATGGAATGGAATGGAATGGAATGGAATGGAATGGAATGGAAAGGAATGGAATGGAATGGAATGGAATGGAATGGAATGGAATGGAATGGAATGGAATGGAATGATCAACCCGAGCACAACAGAATGGAATGGAATAGAATGGAATGGAATGGAATGGAATGTAGAGAATGGAATGGAATGGAATAGAATGGAGTAAACCCGAGTAGAACGGAACGGAACGGAGCGGAACGGAACGGAATGGAATCAACCCGAGTAGAACAGAATGGAATGGAATGGAATGGAATGGAATGGAATGGAATGGAATGGAATGGAATGGAATGGAATGGAATCAACCCGAGTAGAACGGAACGGAACGGAACGGAACGGAACGGAATGGAATCAACCCGAGTAGAACGGAATGGAATGGAATGGAATGGAATGGAATGGAATGGAATGGAATGGAATGGAATGGAATGGAATTCAATGGAATAGAATCGAATGGAATGGAATGGAATAGAATCAACACGAGTAGAACGGAATGGAATGGAATGGAATGGAATGGAACGGAACGGAATGGAACAGAACGGAATGGAATGGAATGAACCCGAGTAGAACGGAATGGAATGGAAAGGAATGGAATGGAATGGAATGGAGCGGAATGGATTGGAATGGAATTGAATAGAATGGAATCAACCCGAGTAGAACGGAATGGAATGGAATGGAATGGAATGGAATGGAATGGAATGGATTGATCAACCCGAGGAGAACGGAACGGAGTAGAATGGAGTGGAATGGAATGGAATGTAGTGGAATGGAATGGAATGGAAAGGAGTGGAATGGAATGGAATGGAATGGAATGGAATGGAATGGAAAGGAGTGGAATGGAATGGAATAGAAAGGAATGGAAAGGAGTGGAATGGAATGGAATGGAATGGAATGGAATGGAATGGAAAGGAGTGGAATGGAATGGAATGGAATGGAATGGAATGGAATGGAATCAACCCGAGTAGAACGGAATTGGATGGATTGGAATGGAATGGAATGGAATGGAATGGAAAGGAAAGATCAACCCGAGTAGAATGGAACGGAATGGAATGGAATTGAATGGAATGGAATGGAATGGAATGGAATGGAATGGAATGATTAACCCGAGTAGAACGGAATGGAATCGAATGGAATGGAATGGAGTAGAATGGAATCAACTCGAGTAGAACGGAATGGAATGGAATAGAATGGAACGGAACGGAACGGAACGGAATGGAATGAACTCAAGTAGAACGGAATGGAATGGAATGGAGTGGAATGGAATGGAATGGAAAGGAGTGGAATGGAATGGAATGGAATGGAATGGAATGGAATGGAATGGAAAGGAGTGGAATGGAATGGAATGTAATGTAATGGAATGGAATGGAATGGAAAGGAGTGGAATGGAATGGAATGGAATGGAGTGGAATGGAACGGAATAGAATGGAATGGAATGGAATGGAATGGAATGATCAACCCGAGCAGAACGGAATGGAATGGAATGGAATGGAATGAAATGGAATGGAATGGAATGGAATGCAATGGAATGGAATAGAATGGAGTAAACCCAAGTAGAACGGAACGGAACGGAGCGGAACGGAACGGAATGGAATCAACCCGAGTAGAACGGAATGGAATGGAATGGAATGGAATGGAATGGAATGGAATGGAATGGAAAGGAATGGAATGGAATGGAATGGAATGGAATGGAATGGAATGGAATGGAATGGAATGGAATGGAATGATCAACCCGAGCACAACAGAATGGAATGGAATAGAATGGAATGGAATGGAATGGAATGTAGAGAATGGAATGGAATGGAATAGAATGGAGTAAACCCGAGTAGAACGGAACGGAACGGAGCGGAACGGAACGGAATGGAATCAACCCGAGTAGAACAGAATGGAATGGAATGGAATGGAATGGAATGGAATGGAATGGAATGGAATGGAATGGAATGGAATGGAATCAACCCGAGTAGAACGGAACGGAACGGAACGGAACGGAACGGAATGGAATCAACCCGAGTAGAACGGAATGGAATGGAATGGAATGGAATGGAATGGAATGGAATGGAATGGAATGGAATGGAATTCAATGGAATAGAATCGAATGGAATGGAATGGAATAGAATCAACACGAGTAGAACGGAATGGAATGGAATGGAATGGAATGGAACGGAACGGAATGGAACAGAACGGAATGGAATGGAATGAACCCGAGTAGAACGGAATGGAATGGAAAGGAATGGAATGGAATGGAATGGAGCGGAATGGATTGGAATGGAATTGAATAGAATGGAATCAACCCGAGTAGAACGGAATGGAATGGAATGGAATGGAATGGAATGGAATGGAATGGATTGATCAACCCGAGGAGAACGGAACGGAGTAGAATGGAGTGGAATGGAATGGAATGTAGTGGAATGGAATGGAATGGAAAGGAGTGGAATGGAATGGAATGGAATGGAATGGAATGGAATGGAAAGGAGTGGAATGGAATGGAATAGAAAGGAATGGAAAGGAGTGGAATGGAATGGAATGGAATGGAATGGAATGGAATGGAAAGGAGTGGAATGGAATGGAATGGAATGCAATGGAATGGAAAGGAGTGGAATGGAATGGAATGGAATGGAATGGAATGGAATGGAAAGGAGTGGAATGGAATGGAATGGAATGGAATGGAATGGAATGGAATGGAATGGAATGGAAAGATCAACCCGAGCAGAACGGAATGGAATGGAATGGAATGGAATCGAATGGAATGGAAAGGAATGGAATCGAATGCAATGGAATGGAATGGAATGGAATGGAATGGAATGGAATGGAATGGAATGGAATGGAACGGAATCAACCCGAGTAGAACGGAATGGAATTGAATGGATTGGAATGGAATGGAATGGAATGGAATGGAATCGAATCGAATGGAATGGAATGGAATGGAATGGAATGGAATGGAATGGAATGGAATGGAATGGAATGGAATGGAATGGAACGGAATGGAATCAACCCGAGTAGAACGGAATGGAATGGAATGGAATGGAATGGAATGGAATGGAATGGAATGGAATGGAATGGAATGGAATGGAATCAACCCGAGTAGAACGGAACGGAACGGAACGGAACGGAACGGAATGGAATCAACCCGAGTAGAACGGAATGGAATGGAATGGAATGGAATGGAATGGAATGGAATGGAATGGAATTCAATGGAATAGAATGGAATGGAATGGAATGGAATAGAATCAACACGAGTAGAACGGAATGGAATGGAATGGAATGGAACGGAATGGAATGGAATGGAATGGAATGATCAACCCGAGCAGAACGGAATGGAATGGAATGGAATGGAATGGAATGGAATGGAATGGAATGCAATGGAATGGAATAGAATGGAGTAAACCCAAGTAGAACGGAACGGAACGGAGCGGAACGGAACGGAATGGAATCAACCCGAGTAGAACGGAATGGAATGGAATGGAATGGAATGGAATCGAATGGAATGGAAAGGAATGGAATGGAATGGAATGGAATGGAATGGAATGGAATGGAATGGAATGGAATGGAATGGAATGGAAAGATCAACCCGAGCAGAACGGAATGGAATGGAATGGAATGGAATGGAATGGAATGGAATGGAATGGAATGGAAAGATCAACCCGAGCAGAACGGAATGGAATGGAATGGAATGGAATGGAATGGAATGGAATGGAATGGAATGGAATGCAATGGAATGGAATAGAATGGAGTAAACCCGAGTAGAATGGAACGGAACGGAGCGGAACAGAACGGAATGGAATCAACCCGAGTAGAACGGAATGGAATGGAATGGAATGGAATGGAATGGAATGGAATGGAATGGAATGATCAACCCGAGCAGAACGGAACGGAATGGAATGGAATGGAATGGAATGGAATGGAATGGAATGGAATGATCAAACCAAGTAAAACGGAATGGAATGGAATGGAATGGAATGGAATGGAATCAACCCGAGTAGAATGTAATGGATTGGAATGGAATGGAATGGAATGGAATGCAATGCAATGGAATCGAAAGGAATCGAATGCAATGGAATGGAATGGAATGGAAAGGAATGGAATGGAATGGAACGGAATCTACCCGAGTAGAACGGAATGGAATGGAATGGAATGGAATGGAATGGAATGGAATGGAATGGAATGGAATGGAATTAAATGGAATAGAATAGAATGGAATGGAATGGAATGGAAAGGAATGGAATGGAATGGAATCGAATGGAATGGAATGGAATGGAATAGAATGGAATGGAATGGAATGGAATGGAATGGAATGGAATGGAATGGAAAGAACCCGAGTAGAACGGAATGGAATGGAATGGAATTGAATGGAATGGAATGGAATGGAATGGAATGGAATCCAATGGAATGCAATGGAATGGAATGGAATGGAAAGGAATGGAATGGAATGGAATGGAATCAACCCGAGTAGAACGGAATGGAATGGAATGGAATGGAATGGAACGGAACGGAATGGAACGGAACGGAATGGAATGGAATGAAACCGAGTAGAACGGAATGGAATGGAATGATCAACCCGAGTAGAACGGAATGGAATGGAATGGAATGGAATGGAATGGAATGGAATGGAATGGAATGGAATAGAATGGATTCAACCCGAGTAGAACGGAACGGAACGGAACGGAATGGAACGGAATGGAATGGAGTGGCATGGAATCAACCCGAGTAGAACGGAATGGAATGGAACGGAATGGAAAGAACCCGAGTAGATCCGAATGGAATGGAATGGAATGGAATGGAATGGAATGGAATGGAATGGAATGGAATGGAATGATCAACCCGAGTAGAAAGGAATGGAATGGAATGGAATGGAATAGAATGGAATCAAACCGAGTAGAACGGAACGGAACGGAACGGAATGGAATGGAATGGGATGGAGTGGAAGGGAATCAACCTGAGTAGAACGGAATGGAATTGAATGGAATGGAATGGAATGGAATGGAATGGAATGGAATGGAATGGAATGGAATGGAATGGAATCAAATGGAATCTAATGGAATGGAATGGAATAGAATGGAATCAACCCGAGTAGATCGGAATGGAAAGGAATGGAATGGAATGGAACGGAATGGAATGGAATGGAACGATCAACCCGAGTAGAACGGAATGGAATGGAATGGAATGGAATGGAATGGAATGGAATGGAAAGGAATGGAATGATCAACCCGAGTAGAACGGAATGGAATGGAATGAAATGGAATGGAATGGAATGGAATAGAATGGAATCAACCCGAGTTGAAGGGAATGGAATGGAATGGAATGGAATGGAACGGAATGGAATGGACTGGAATGGAATGGAATGGAATGGAATGCAACGGAATGGAATGGAATGGAATGGAATGGAATGGAATGGAATGGAATGGAATGGAATGGAATGATCAATCCGAGTAGAAAGGAAAGGAATGGAATGGAATGGAATAGAGTGGAATCAACCAGAGTAGAACCAACCCGAGTAGAACGGAACGGAACGGAACGGAACGGAATGGAACGGAATGGAATGGAATGGAATCAACCCGAGTAGAACGGATTGGAATGGAATGGAATGGAATTGAATGGAATGGAATGGAATGGAATAGAATGGAATCAACCCGAGTTGAACGGAATGGAATGGAATGGAATGGAATGGAATGGAATGGAATGCAGTGGAATTGAATGGAATGGAATGGAATGGAATCGAATGGAATGCAATGGAATGGAATGGAATGGAATGGAACGGAACGGAATGAAACGGAACGGAACGGAATGGAATGAACCCGAGTAGAACGGAATGGAATGGAATGGAATGGAATGGAACGGAATGGAATGGAATGGAATGATTCACCCGAGTAGAACGGATTGGAATGGAATGGAATGGAATGGAATGGAATGGAATGGAAAGATCAACCCGAGCAGAACGGAATGGAATGGAATGGAATGGAATGGAATGGAATGGAATGGAATGGAATGGAATGGAAAGATCAACCCGAGCAGAACGGAATGGAATGGAATGGAATGGAATGGAATGGAATGGAATGGAATGGAATGGAATGCAATGGAATGGAATAGAATGGAGTAAACCCGAGTAGAATGGAACGGAACGGAGCGGAACAGAACGGAATGGAATCAACCCGAGTAGAACGGAATGGAATGGAATGGAATGGAATGGAATGGAATGGAATGGAATGGAATGATCAACCCGAGCAGAACGGAACGGAATGGAATGGAATGGAATGGAATGGAATGGAATGGAATGATCAAACCAAGTAAAACGGAATGGAATGGAATGGAATGGAATGGAATGGAATCAACCCGAGTAGAATGTAATGGATTGGAATGGAATGGAATGGAATGGAATGCAATGCAATGGAATCGAAAGGAATCGAATGCAATGGAATGGAATGGAATGGAAAGGAATGGAATGGAATGGAACGGAATCTACCCGAGTAGAACGGAATGGAATGGAATGGAATGGAATGGAATGGAATGGAATGGAATGGAATGGAATGGAATTAAATGGAATAGAATAGAATGGAATGGAATGGAATGGAAAGGAATGGAATGGAATGGAATCGAATGGAATGGAATGGAATGGAATAGAATGGAATGGAATGGAATGGAATGGAATGGAATGGAATGGAATGGAAAGAACCCGAGTAGAACGGAATGGAATGGAATGGAATTGAATGGAATGGAATGGAATGGAATGGAATGGAATCCAATGGAATGCAATGGAATGGAATGGAATGGAAAGGAATGGAATGGAATGGAATGGAATCAACCCGAGTAGAACGGAATGGAATGGAATGGAATGGAATGGAACGGAACGGAATGGAACGGAACGGAATGGAATGGAATGAAACCGAGTAGAACGGAATGGAATGGAATGATCAACCCGAGTAGAACGGAATGGAATGGAATGGAATGGAATGGAATGGAATGGAATGGAATGGAATGGAATAGAATGGATTCAACCCGAGTAGAACGGAACGGAACGGAACGGAATGGAACGGAATGGAATGGAGTGGCATGGAATCAACCCGAGTAGAACGGAATGGAATGGAACGGAATGGAAAGAACCCGAGTAGATCCGAATGGAATGGAATGGAATGGAATGGAATGGAATGGAATGGAATGGAATGGAATGGAATGGAATGGAATGATCAACCCGAGTAGAAAGGAATGGAATGGAATGGAATGGAATAGAATGGAATCAAACCGAGTAGAACGGAACGGAACGGAACGGAATGGAATGGAATGGGATGGAGTGGAAGGGAATCAACCTGAGTAGAACGGAATGGAATTGAATGGAATGGAATGGAATGGAATGGAATGGAATGGAATGGAATGGAATGGAATGGAATGGAATCAAATGGAATCTAATGGAATGGAATGGAATAGAATGGAATCAACCCGAGTAGATCGGAATGGAAAGGAATGGAATGGAATGGAACGGAATGGAATGGAATGGAACGATCAACCCGAGTAGAACGGAATGGAATGGAATGGAATGGAATGGAATGGAATGGAATGGAAAGGAATGGAATGATCAACCCGAGTAGAACGGAATGGAATGGAATGAAATGGAATGGAATGGAATGGAATAGAATGGAATCAACCCGAGTTGAAGGGAATGGAATGGAATGGAATGGAATGGAACGGAATGGAATGGACTGGAATGGAATGGAATGGAATGGAATGCAACGGAATGGAATGGAATGGAATGGAATGGAATGGAATGGAATGGAATGGAATGGAATGGAATGATCAATCCGAGTAGAAAGGAAAGGAATGGAATGGAATGGAATAGAGTGGAATCAACCAGAGTAGAACCAACCCGAGTAGAACGGAACGGAACGGAACGGAACGGAATGGAACGGAATGGAATGGAATGGAATCAACCCGAGTAGAACGGATTGGAATGGAATGGAATGGAATTGAATGGAATGGAATGGAATGGAATAGAATGGAATCAACCCGAGTTGAACGGAATGGAATGGAATGGAATGGAATGGAATGGAATGGAATGCAGTGGAATTGAATGGAATGGAATGGAATGGAATCGAATGGAATGCAATGGAATGGAATGGAATGGAATGGAACGGAACGGAATGAAACGGAACGGAACGGAATGGAATGAACCCGAGTAGAACGGAATGGAATGGAATGGAATGGAATGGAACGGAATGGAATGGAATGGAATGATTCACCCGAGTAGAACGGATTGGAATGGAATGGAATGGAATGGAATGGAATGGAATGGAATGGAATGGAATGATCAACCCGAGTAGAACGGAATGGAACGGAATGGAATGGAATGGAATGGAATGGAATGGAATGGAATAGAATGGAATCAACCCGAGTAGAACGGAATGGAAAGGAATGGAATGGAATGGAATGGAATGGAATGGAACGGAATGGAATGGAATGGAATGGAATAGAATGGATTCAACCCGAGTAGAACGGAATGGACTGGAATGGAATGGAATGGAATGGAACGCAACGGAATGGAATGGAAAGAACCCGAGTAGAACGGAATGGAAAGCAGTGGAATGGAATGGAATGGAATGGAACGGAATCTACCCGAGTAGAACGGAATGGAATGGAATGGAATGGAATGGAATGGAATGGAATGGAATGGAATGGAATGGAATTAAATGGAATAGAATAGAATGGAATGGAATGGAATGGAAAGGAATGGAATGGAATGGAATCGAATGGAATGGAATGGAATGGAATAGAATGGAATGGAATGGAATGGAATGGAATGGAATGGAATGGAATGGAAAGAACCCGAGTAGAACGGAATGGAATGGAATGGAATTGAATGGAATGGAATGGAATGGAATGGAATGGAATCCAATGGAATGGAATGGAATGGAATGGAATGGAATGGAATGGAATGGAATGGAATGGAATCGAATGGAATGGAATGGAATCAACCCGAGTAGAATGGAATGGATTGGAATGGAATGGAATGGAATGGAATGGAATGGAATGGAATGGAATGGAATGGAATGAAATGGAATGGAATAGAATGGAATCAACCCGAGTAGAACGGAATGGAATGGAATGGAATGGAATGGAACGGAACGGAATGGAACGGAACGGAATGGAATGGAATGAAACCGAGTAGAACGGAATGGAATGGAATGATCAACCCGAGTAGAACGGAATGGAATGGAATGGAATGGAATGGAATGGAATGGAATGGAATGGAATGGAATAGAATGGATTCAACCCGAGTAGAACGGAACGGAACGGAACGGAATGGAACGGAATGGAATGGAGTGGCATGGAATCAACCCGAGTAGAACGGAATGGAATGGAACGGAATGGAAAGAACCCGAGTAGATCCGAATGGAATGGAATGGAATGGAATGGAATGGAATGGAATGGAATGGAATGGAATGGAATGGAATGATCAACCCGAGTAGAAAGGAATGGAATGGAATGGAATGGAATAGAATGGAATCAAACCGAGTAGAACGGAACGGAACGGAACGGAATGGAATGGAATGGGATGGAGTGGAAGGGAATCAACCTGAGTAGAACGGAATGGAATTGAATGGAATGGAATGGAATGGAATGGAATGGAATGGAATGGAATGGAATGGAATGGAATCAAATGGAATCTAATGGAATGGAATGGAATAGAATGGAATCAACCCGAGTAGATCGGAATGGAAAGGAATGGAATGGAATGGAACGGAATGGAATGGAATGGAACGATCAACCCGAGTAGAACGGAATGGAATGGAATGGAATGGAATGGAATGGAATGGAATGGAAAGGAATGGAATGATCAACCCGAGTAGAACGGAATGGAATGGAATGAAATGGAATGGAATGGAATGGAATAGAATGGAATCAACCCGAGTTGAAGGGAATGGAATGGAATGGAATGGAATGGAACGGAATGGAATGGACTGGAATGGAATGGAATGGAATGGAATGCAACGGAATGGAATGGAATGGAATGGAATGGAATGGAATGGAATGGAATGGAATGGAATGGAATGGAATGATCAATCCGAGTAGAAAGGAAAGGAATGGAATGGAATGGAATAGAGTGGAATCAACCAGAGTAGAACCAACCCGAGTAGAACGGAACGGAACGGAACGGAACGGAATGGAACGGAATGGAATGGAATGGAATCAACCCGAGTAGAACGGATTGGAATGGAATGGAATGGAATTGAATGGAATGGAATGGAATGGAATAGAATGGAATCAACCCGAGTTGAACGGAATGGAATGGAATGGAATGGAATGGAATGGAATGGAATGCAGTGGAATTGAATGGAATGGAATGGAATGGAATCGAATGGAATGCAATGGAATGGAATGGAATGGAATGGAATGGAAAGGAACGGAATGAAACGGAACGGAACGGAATGGAATGAACCCGAGTAGAACGGAATGGAATGGAATGGAATGGAATGGAACGGAATGGAATGGAATGGAATGATTCACCCGAGTAGAACGGAATGGAATGGAATGGAATGGAATGGAATGGAATGGAATGGAATGGAATGGAATGATCAACCCGAGTAGAACGGAATGGAATGGAATGGAATGGAATGGAATGGAATGGAATGGAATGGAATAGAATGGAATCAACCCGAGTAGAACGGAATGGAA
The DNA here is from genome assembly GCF_029281585.2 of Gorilla gorilla gorilla. Lineage (NCBI taxonomy): Eukaryota > Metazoa > Chordata > Mammalia > Primates > Hominidae > Gorilla > Gorilla gorilla. The sequence goes on along the minus strand of NC_073239.2, from coordinate 58,628,561 downwards.
AGGAATGGAATGGAATGGAATGGAATGGAATGGAACGGAATGGAATGGAATGGAATGGAATAGAATGGATTCAACCCGAGTAGAACGGAATGGACTGGAATGGAATGGAATGGAATGGAACGCAACGGAATGGAATGGAAAGAACCCGAGTAGAACGGAATGGAAAGCAGTGGAATGGAATGGAATGGAATGGAATGGAATGGAATGGAATGGAGTGGAATAGAATGGAATCAACCCGAGTAGAACGGAATGGAATGGAATGGAATGGAATGGAATGGAATGGAATGGAATGGAATGATCAACCCGAGTAGAACGCAACGGAATGGAATGGAATGGAATGGAATGGAATGGAATGGAATGGAATGGAATGGAATGGAATGATCATCCCGAGTAGAACGGAATGGAATGGAATGGAATGGAATGGAATGGAATAGAGTGGAATCAACCCGAGTAGAAAGGAATGGAAAGGAACGGAACGGAACGGAATGGAATGGAATCAACCCGAGTAGAACGGATTGGAATAGAATGGAATGGAATTGAATGGAATGGAATGGAATGGAATGGAATGGAATAGAATGGAAGCAACCCTAGTTGAAAGGAATGGAATGGAATGGAATGGAATGGAATGGAATGGAATGGAATGGAATGGAATGGAATTGAATGGAATAGAATCGAATGGAATGGAATAGAATAGAATGGAATCAACCCGAGTGGAACGGAATGGAATGGAATGGAATGGAATGAAACGGAACGGAATGGAACGGAACGGAATGGAATGGAATGAAACCGAGTAGAACGGAATGGAATGGAATGGAATGGAATGGAATGGAATGGAATGGAATCGAATGGAATCGAATGGAATGGAATGGAATAGAATGGAATCAACCCGAGTAGAATGGAACGGAATGGAATGGAATGGAATGGAATGGAGTGGAATGGAATAGAATGGAATCAACCCGAGTAGAACGGAATGGAGTGCAATGCAATGGAATGGAATGGAATCGAATGGAATGGAATGGAATAGAATGGAATCAACCCGAGTAGAACGGAATGGAATGGAATGGAATGGAATGGAATGGAATGGAATGGCATGGAATGGAATGGATTAGAATGGAATATAATGGAATCAACCCCATTAGAATGGAATGGAATGGAATGGAATGGAATGGAATGGAATGGAATGGAATGGAATGGAATGATCAACCCGAGTAGAACGGAATGGAATGGAATGGAATGGAATGGAATGGAATGGAATGGAATGGAATGGAATGGAACGGAATGGATTGGAATGGAATCGAATGGAATTGAATGGAATAGAATGGAATAAACCCTAGTAGAACGGAACGGAACGGAGCGGAACGGAACGGAATGGAATCAACCCGAGTAGAACGGAATGGAATGCAATGGAATGGAATGGAATGGAATGGAATTGAATGGAAAAGAATGGAATGGAATGGAATGGAATGGAATGGAATGGAATGGAATGATCAACCTGAGTAGAACGGAATGGAATGGAATGGAAAGGAATAGAATGGAATCAACCTGAGTAGAACGGAACGGAACGGAATGGAATGGAACGGGATGGAGTGGAAGGGAATCAACCTGAGTAGAACGGAATGAAATTGAATAGAAAGGAATGGAATGGAATGGAATGGAATGGAATGGAATGGAATGGAATGGAATCAAATGGAATCTAATGGAATGGAATGGAATAGAATGGAATCAACCCGAGTAGAACGGAATGGAATGGAATGGAATGGAATGGAACGGAATGGAATGGAATGGAATGATCCACCCGAGTAGAACGGAATGGAATGGAATGGAATGGAATGGAATGGAATGGAATGGAATGGAATGGAATGATCAACCCGAGAAGAACGGAATGAAATGGATTGGAATGGAATGGAATGGAATGGAATGGAATAGAATGGAATCAACCCGAGTAGAACGGAATGGAATGGAATGGAATGGAATGGAACGGAATGGAATGGAATGGAATGGAATAGAATGGATTCAACCCGAGTAGAACGGATTGGACTGGAATGGAATGGAATGGAATGGAACGCAACGGAATGGAATGGAATGAAAAGGAATGGAAAGGAATGGTATGGAATGATAAACCCGAGTAGAAAGAATGGAATGGAATGGAATGGAATAGAGTGGAATCAACCCGAGTAGAACGGAACGGAACGGAACTTAACGGAACGGAATGGAATGGAATGGAATCAACCCGAGTAGAACGGATTGGAATGGAATGGAATGGAATGGAATGGAATGGAATGGAATGGAATGGAATAGAATGGAATCAACCCGTGTTGAACGGAATGGAATGGAATGGAATGGAATGGAATGGAATGGAATGGAATGGAATGGAATGGAATGGAATAGAATGGAATGGAACGGAACGGAATGGAACGGAACGGAATGGAATGGAATGAAACCGAGTAGAACGGAATGGAATGGAATGGAATGGAATCGAATGGAATCGAATGGAGTGGAATGGAATAGAATGGAATCAACCCGAGTAGAATGGAATGGAATGGAATGGAATGGAATGGAATGGAATGGAATGGAATGGAAAGGAATGAACCCGAGTAGAACGGAATGGAATGCAATGGAATGGAATGGAATGGAATGGAATGGAATGGAATGGAATCAATGGAATGGAATGGAATGGAATGGAATGGAATGATCAACCCGAGCAGAACGGAATGGAATGGAATAGAATAGAATAAACCCGAGTATAACGGAGCAGAATGGAATGGAATGGAATGGAATGGAATGGAATGGAATGGAGTGGAATGGAAAGGAATGGAATGGAATGGAATGGAATGGAATGGAATGGAATGGAATGGAATGGAATGGAGTGATCAACACGAGCAGAACAGAACGGAATGGAAAGGAATGGAATGGAATGGAATGATCAACCCGAGTAGAACGGAATGGAATGGAATGGAATCAAATGGAATCTAATGGAATGGAATGGAATAGAATGGATTCAACCCGAGTAGAACGGAACGGAACGGAACGGAATGGAACGGAATGGAATGGAGTGGCATGGAATCAACCCGAGTAGAACGGAATGGAATGGAACGGAATGGAAAGAACCCGAGTAGAACGGAATGGAATGGAATGGAATGGAATGGAATGGAATGGAATGGAATGGAATGGAATGGAATGGAATGGAATGGAATGGAATGGAATGATCAACCCGAGTAGAACGGAATGGAATGGAATGGAATGGAATGGAATAGAGTGGAATCAACCCGAGGAGAACGGAATGGAAAGGAACGGAACGGAACGGAATGGAATGGAATCAACCCGAGTAGAACGGATTGGAATGGAATGGAATGGAATTGAATGGAATGGAATGGAATGGAATGGAATGGAATAGAATGGAAGCAACCCTAGTTGAAAGGAATGGAATGGAATGGAATGGAATGGAATGGAATGGAATGGAATGGAATGGAATGGAATGGAATTGAATGGAATAGAATCTAATGGAATGGAATAGAATAGAATGGAATCAACCCGAGTGGAACGGAATGGAATGGAATGGAATGGAATGAAACGGAACGGAATGGATCGGAACGGAATGGAATGGAATGAAACCGAGTAGAACGGAATGGAATGGAATGGAATGGAATGGAATGGAATGGAATGGAATCGAATGGAATCGAATAGAATGGAATGGAATAGAATGGAATCAACCCGAGTAGAATGGAACGGAATGGAATGGAATGGAATGGAATGGAGTGGAATGGAATAGTATGGAATCAACCCGAGTAGAACGGAATGGAGTGGAATGCAATGGAATGGAATGGAATCGAATGGAATGGAATGGAATAGAATGGAATCAACCCGAGTAGAACGGAATGGAATGGAATGGAATGGAATGGAATGGAATGGAATGGAATGGCATGGAATGGAATGGATTAGAATGGAATATAATGGAATCAACCCGATTAGAATGGAATGGAATGGAATGGAATGGAATGGAATGGAATGGAATGGAATGGAATGGAATGATCAACCCGAGTAGAACGGAATGGAATGGAATGGAATGGAATGGAATGGAATGGAATGGAATGGAATGGAACGGAATGGATTGGAATGGAATCGAATGGAGTTGAATGGAATAGAATGGAATAAACCCTAGTAGAACGGAACGGAACGGAGCGGAACGGAACGGAATGGAATCAACCCGAGTAGAACGGAATGGAATGCAATGGAATGGAATGGAATGGAATGGAATTGAATGGAAAAGAATGGAATGGAATGGAATGGAATGGAATGGAATGGAATGGAATGGAATGGAATGGAATGATCAACCTGAGTAGAACGGAATGGAATGGAATGGAATGGAATAGAATGGAATCAACCTGAGTAGAACGGAACGGAACGGAATGGAATGGAACGGGATGGAGTGGAAGGGAATCAACCTGAGTAGAACGGAATGGAATTGAATAGAATGGAATGGAATGGAATGGAATGGAATGGAATGGAATGGAATGGAATGGAATGGAATGGAATGGAATCAAATGGAATCTAATGGAATGGAATGGAATAGAATGGAATCAACCCGAGTAGAACGGAATGGAATGGAATGGAATGGAATGGAACGGAATGGAATGGAATGGAATGATCCACCCGAGTAGAACGGAATGGAATGGAATGGAATGGAATGGAATGGAATGGAATGGAATGGAATGATCAACCCGAGAAGAACGGAATGAAATGGATTGGAATGGAATGGATTGGAATGGAATGGAATAGAATGGAATCAACCCGAGTAGAACGGAATGGAATGGAATGGAATGGAATGGAACGGAATGGAATGGAATGGAATGGAATAGAATGGATTCAACCCGAGTAGAACGGAATGGACTGGAATGGAATGGAATGGAATGGAACGCAACGGAATGGAATGGAATGAAAAGGAATGGAAAGGAATGGTATGGAATGATAAACCCGAGTAGTAAGAATGGAATGGAATGGAATGGAATGGAATGTAATGGAATGGAATGGAATGGAATGGAATGATCAACCCGAGAAGAACGGAATGAAATGGATTGGAATGGAATGGAATGGAATGGAATGGAATAGAATGGAATCAACCCGAGTAGAACGGAATGGAATGGAATGGAATGGAATGGAACGGAATGGAATGGAATGGAATGGAATAGAATGGAGTCAACCAGAGTAGAACGGAATGGACTGGAATGGAATGGAATGGAATGGAACGCAACGGAATGGAATGGAATGAAAAGGAATGGAAAGGAATGGTATGGAATGATAAACCCGAGTAGAAAGAATGGAATGGAATGGAATGGAATAGAGTGGAATCAACCCGAGTAGAACGGAACGGAACGGAACTTAACGGAACGGAATGGAATGGAATGGAATCAACCCGAGTAGAACGGATTGGAATGGAATGGAATGGAATGGAATGGAATGGAATGGAATGGAATAGAATGGAATCAACCCGTGTTGAACGGAATGGAATGGAATGGAATGGAATGTAATGTAATGGAATGGAATGGAATGGAATGGAATGGAATGGAACGGAACGGAATGGAACGGAACGGAATGGAATGGAATGAAACCGAGTAGAACGGAATGGAATGGAATGGAATGGAATCGAATGGAATCGAATGGAGTGGAATGGAATAGAATGGAATCAACCCGAGTAGAATGGAATGGAATGGAATGGAATGGAATGGAATGGAAAGGAATGAACCCGAGTAGAACGGAATGGAATGCAATGGAAAGGAATGGAATGGATTGGAATGGAAAGGAATGGAATCAATGGAATGGAATGGAATGGAATGGAATGGAATGATCAACCCGAGCAGAACGGAATGGAATGGAATAGAATAGAATAAACCCGAGTATAACGGAGCAGAATGGAATGGAATGGAATGGAATGGAATGGAATGGAGTGGAATGGAAAGGAATGGAATGGAATGGAATGGAATGGAATGGAATGGAATGGAATGGAATGGAATGGAATGGAGTGATCAACACGAGCAGAACAGAACGGAATGGAAAGGAATGGAATGGAATGATCAACCCGAGTAGAACGGAACGGAATGGAATGGAATCAAATGGAATCTAATGGAATGGAATGGAATAGAATGGATTCAACCCGTGTAGAACGGAACGGAACGGAACGGAATGGAACGGAATGGAATGGAGTGGCATGGAATCAACCCGAGTAGAACGGAATGGAATGGAACGGAATGGAAAGAACCCGAGTAGAACGGAATGGAATGGAATGGAATGGAATGGAATGGAATGGAATGGAATGGAATGGAATGGAATGGAATGGAATGGAATGGAATGATCAACCCGAGTAGAACGGAATGGAATGGAATGGAATGGAATTGAATGGAATCAACCCGAGTAAAACGGAACGGAACGGAAAGGAATGGAACAGGATGGAGTGGAAGGGAATCAACCTGAGTAGAACGGAATGGAATTGAATGGAATGGAATGGAATGGAATGGAATGGAATGGAATGGAATGGAATGGTATCAAATGGAATCTAATGGAATGGAATGGAATAGAATGGAATCAACCCGAGTAGAACGGAATGGAATGGAATGGAATGGAATGGAATGGAATGGAATGGAACGGAATGGAATGGAATGGAATGATCCTCCCGAGTAGAACGGAATGGAACGGAATGGAATGGAATGGAATGGAATGGAATGGAATGGAATGGAATGGAATGGAATGATCAACCAGAGTAGAACGGAATGGAATGGAATGGAATGGAATGGAATGGAATGGAATGGAATGGAATGGAATGGAATAGAATGGAATCAACCCGAGTAGAACGGAATGGAATGGAATGGAATGGAATGGAACGGAATGGAATGGAATGGAATGGAATAGAATGGATTCAACCCGAGTAGAACGGAATGGACTGGAATGGAATGGAATGGAATGGAACGCAACGGAATGGAATGGAATGAAAAGGAATGGAAAGGAATGGTATGGAATGATAAACCCGAGTAGAAAGAATGGAATGGAATGGAATGGAATAGAGTGGAATCAACCCGAGTAGAACGGAACGGAACGGAACTTAACGGAACGGAATGGAATGGAATGGAATCAACCCGAGTAGAACGGATTGGAATGGAATGGAATGGAATGGAATGGAATGGAATGGAATAGAATGGAATCAACCCGTGTTGAACGGAATGGAATGGAATGGAATGGAATGGAATGGAATGGAATGGAATGGAATGGAATGGAATGGAATGGAATGGAACGGAACGGAATGGAACGGAACGGAATGGAATGGAATGAAACCGAGTAGAACGGAATGGAATGGAATGGAATGGAATCGAATGGAATCGAATGGAGTGGAATGGAATAGAATGGAATCAACCCGAGTAGAATGGAATGGAATGGAATGGAATGGAATGGAATGGAAAGGAATGAACCCGAGTAGAACGGAATGGAATGCAATGGAAAGGAATGGAATGGATTGGAATGGAAAGGAATGGAATCAATGGAATGGAATGGAATGGAATGGAATGGAATGATCAACCCGAGCAGAACGGAATGGAATGGAATAGAATAGAATAAACCCGAGTATAACGGAGCAGAATGGAATGGAATGGAATGGAATGGAATGGAATGGAGTGGAATGGAAAGGAATGGAATGGAATGGAATGGAATGGAATGGAATGGAATGGAATGGAATGGAATGGAGTGATCAACACGAGCAGAACAGAACGGAATGGAAAGGAATGGAATGGAATGATCAACCCGAGTAGAACGGAACGGAATGGAATGGAATCAAATGGAATCTAATGGAATGCAATGGAATAGAATGGATTCAACCCGAGTAGAACGGAACGGAACGGAACGGAATGGAACGGAATGGAATGGAGTGGCATGGAATCAACCCGAGTAGAACGGAATGGAATGGAACGGAATGGAAAGAACCCGAGTAGAACGGAATGGAATGGAATGGAATGGAATGGAATGGAATGGAATGGAATGGAATGGAATGGAATGGAATGGAATGGAATGGAATGGAATGATCAACCCGAGTAGAACGGAATGGAATGGAATGGAATGGAATTGAATGGAATCAGCCCGAGTAAAACGGAACGGAACGGAAAGGAATGGAACAGGATGGAGTGGAAGGGAATCAACCTGAGTAGAACGGAATGGAATTGAATGGAATGGAATGGAATGGAATGGAATGGAATGGAATGGAATGGAATGGTATCAAATGGAATCTAATGGAATGGAATGGAATAGAATGGAATCAACCCGAGTAGAACGGAATGGAATGGAATGGAATGGAATGGAATGGAATGGAATGGAACGGAATGGAATGGAATGGAATGATCCTCCCGAGTAGAACGGAATGGAACGGAATGGAATGGAATGGAATGGAATGGAATGGAATGGAATGGAATGGAATGGAATGATCAACCAGAGTAGAACGGAATGGAATGGAATGGAATGGAATGGAATGGAATGGAATGGAATAGAATGGAATCAACCCGAGTAGAACGGAATGGAATGGAATGGAATGGAATGGAACGGAATGGAATGGAATGGAATGGAATAGAATGGATTCAACCCGAGTAGAACGGAATGGACTGGAATGGAATGGAATGGAATGGAACGCAATGGAATAGAATGGAATGGAATGGAATGGAATGGAATGGAATGGAATGGAATGGAATGATCAACCCGAGTATAAAGGAATGGAATGGAATGGAATGCAATGGAATGGAATGGACTGGAATGGAATGGAATGGAATGGAATGGAATGGAATGGAATGGAATGATCAACACGAGCAGAACGGAACGGAAAGGAAAGGAATGGAATGGAATGGAATGATCAACCCGAGTAAAAGGGAATGGAATGGAATGGAATGGAATGGAATGGAATGGAATGGAATGGAATGGAATGGAGTGGAATGGAATAGAATGGAATCAACCAAAGTAGAACGGAATGGAACCGAACGGAACAGAACTGAACAGAATGCAATGGAATGGAATGGAATCAACCCGAGCAGAATAGAATGGAATGGAATGGAATGGAATTGAATAGAATGGAATCAACCCGAGTAGAACGGAATGGAATGGAATGGAATGGAATGGAATGGAATGGAATGGAATGGAATGGAATGGAATGGAAAGGAGTGGAATGGAATGTAATGTAATGGAATGTAATGGAATGGAAAGGAGTGGAATGGAATGGAATGGAATGGAATGGAATGGAATGGAAAGGAGTGGAATGGAATGGAATGGAATGGAATGGAATGGAATGGAATGGAATGGAATGGAATGGAATGATCAACCCGAGCAGAACGGAATGGAATGGAATGGAATGGAATGGAATGGAATGCAATGGAATGGAATAGAATGGAGTAAACCCAAGTAGAACAGAACGGAACGGAGCGGAACGGAACGGAATGGAATCAACCCGAGTAGAACGGAATGGAATGGAATGGAATGGAATGGAATCGAATGGAATGGAAAGGAATGGAATGGAATGGAATGGAATGGAATGGAATGGAATGGAATGGAATGGAAAGATCAACCCGAGCAGAACGGAATGGAATGGAAAGGAATGGAATGGAATGGAATGGAATGGAATGGAATGGAATGGAATGGAATGGAATGCAATGGAATTTAATAGAATGGAGTAAACCTGAGTAGAACGGAACGGAACGGAGCGGAACAGAACGGAATGGAATCAACCCGAGTAGAACGGAATGGAAAGGAATGGAATGGAATGGAATGGAATGGAATGGAATGGAATGGAATGGAATGGAATGATCAACCCGAGCAGAACGGAACGGAATGGAATGGAATGGAATGGAATGGAATGATCAACCCAAGTAAAACGGAATGGAATGGAATGGAATGGAATGGAATGGAATGGAATGGAATAGAATGGAATCAACCAGAGTAGAACGGAACGGAACGGAACAGAATGGAACGGAACAGAATGCAATGGAATGGAATGGAATCAACCCGAGTAGAATAGAATGGAATGGAATGGAATGGAATGGAATGGAATGGAATGGAATGGAATGGAATGGAATGGAATCGAATGGAATCGAATGGAATGGAATGGAATGGAATAGAATGGAATAAACCCGAGTAGAACGGAATGGAATGGAATGGAATGGAATGGAATGGAATGGAATGGAACGGAACGGAACAGAATGGAACGGAACGGAATGGAATGAACCCGAGTAGAACGGAATGGAATGGAATGGAATTGAATGGAATGGAATCGAATCAAATCGAATGGAATCGAATGGAATGGAATGGAATAGAATGGAATCAACCGAGTGGAATGGAATGGAATGGAATGGAATGGAATGGAATGGAATGGAATTGAATGGAATGGAATGGAATGGGATGGAATTGAATAGAATGGAATCAACCCGAGTAGAACGGAATGGAATGGTATGGAGTGGAATGGAAAGGAATGGAATGGAATGGAATGAACCCGAGTAGAACGGAATTGGATGGATTGGAATGGAATGGAATGGAATGGAATTGAAAGGAATGATCAACCCGAGTAGAATGGAACGGAATGGAATGGAATGGAATGGAATGGAATGGAATGGAATGGAATGATTAACCCGAGTAGAACGGGATGGAATCGAATGGAATGGAATGGAGTAGAATGGAATCAACTCGAGTAGAACGGAATGGAATGGAATAGAATGGAACGGAACGGAACGGAACGGAACGGAATGGAATGAACTCAAGTAGAACGGAATGGAATGGAATGGAATGGAATGGAATGGATTGGAATAGAATGGAATCAACCCGAGTAGAACGGAATGGAATGGAAAGGAATGGAATGGAATGGAATGGAATGGAATGGAATGGAATGGAATGGAATGGAATGGAATAGAATGGAATCAACCCGAGTAGAACGGAATGGAATGGAATGGAATGCAATGGAACGGAACGGAATGGAATGGAATGAACCCGAGTAGAATGGAATGGAATGGAATGGAATGGAATGGAATGGAATGGAACGGAATGGAATGGAATGGAATGATCCACCCGAGTAGAAAGGAATGGAACGGAATGGAATGGAATGGAATGGAATGGAATGGAATGGAATGGAATGGAATGGAATGGAATGATCAACCAGAGTAGAACGGAATGGAATGGAATGGAATGGAATGGAATGGAATGGAATGGAATGGAATAGAATGGAATCAACCCGAGTAGAACGGAATGGAATGGAAAGGAATGGAATGGAATGCAATGGAATGGAATGGAATGGAATGGAATGCAATGGAATGGAATAGAATGGAGTAAACCTGAGTAGAACGGAACGGAACGGATCGGAACAGAACGGAATGGAATCAACCCGAGTAGAACGGAATGGAATGGAATGCAATGGAATGGAATGGAATGGAATGGAATGGAATGGAATGATCAACCCGAGCAGAACGGAACGGAATGGAATGGAATGGAATGGAATGGAATGGAATGGAATGGAATGATCAACCCAAGTAAAACGGAATGGAATGGAATGGAATGGAATGGAATGGAATGGAATGGAATGGAATAGAATGGAATCAAGCAGAGTAGAACGGAACGGAACGGAACAGAATGGAACGGAACAGAATGCAATGGAATGGAATGGAATCAACCCGAGTAGAATAGAATGGAATGGAATGGAATGGAATGGAATCGAGTGGAGTGGAATGGAATGGAATGGATTCGAATGGAATCGAATGGAATGGAATGGAATGGAATGGAATGGAATGGAATGGAATGGAATGGAACGGAACGGAACAGAATGGAACGGAACGGAATGGAATGAACCGGAGTAGAACGGAATGGAATGGAATGGAATTGAATGGAATGGAATCGAATCAAATCGAATGGAATCGAATGGAATGGAATGGAATAGAATGGAATCAACCGAGTGGAATGGAATGGAATGGAATGGAATGGAATGGAATGGAATGGAATGGAATGGAATTGAAAGGAATGGAATGGAATGGGATGGAATTGAATAGAATGGAATCAACCCGAGTAGAACGGAATGGAATGGTATGGAGTGGAATGGAAAGGAATGGAATGCAATGGAATGAACCCGAGTAGAACGGAATTGGATGGATTGGAATGGAATGGAATGGAATGGAATTGAAAGGAATGATCAACCCGAGTAGAATGGAACGGAATGGAATGGAATGGAATGGAATGGAATGGAATGGAATGGAATGGAAAGGAGTGGAATGGAATGGAATGGAATGGAGTGGAATGGAATGGAATAGAATGGAATGGAATGGAATGGAATGGAATGATCAACCCGAGCAGAACGGAATGGAATGGAATGGAGTGGAATGGAATGGAATGGAATGGAATGTAATGGAATGGAATGCAATGGAATGGAATAGAATGGAGTAAACCCAAGTAGAACGGAACGGAACGGACCGGAACGGAACGGAATGGAATCAACCAGAGTAGAACGGAATGTAATGGAATGGAATGGAATGGAATGGAATGGAATGGAATGGAATGGAATGGAATGGAATAGAATGGAATCAACCCGAGTAGAACGGAATGGAATGGAATGGAATGGAATGGAATGGAATGGAACGGAACGGAATAGAACGGAACGGAATGGAATGGAATGAAACCGAGTAGAACGGAATGGAATGGAATGATCAACCCGAGTAGAACGGAATGGAATGGAATGGAATGGAATGGAATGGAATGGAATGGAATGGAATGGAATAGAATGGATTCAACCCGAGTAGAACGGAACGGAACGGAACGGAATGGAACGGAATGGAATGGAGTGGCATGGAATCAACCCGAGTGGAACGGAATGGAATGGAACGGAATGGAATGGAATGGAATGGAATGGAATGCAATGGAATGGAATAGAATGGAGTAAACCCAAGTAGAACGGAACGGAACGGAGCGGAACGGAACGGAATGGAATCAACCCGAGTAGAACGGAGTGGAATGGAATGGAATGGAATGGAATGGAATGGAATGGAATGGAATGGAATGGAATGATCAACCCGAGCAGAACGGAATGGAATGGAATGGAATGGAATGGAATGGAATGCAATGGAATGGAATAGAATGGAGTAAACCCGAGTAGAACGGAACGGAACGGAGAGGAACGGAACGGAATGGAATCAACCCGAGTAGAACGGAATGGAATTGAATGCAATGGAATGGAATGGAATGGAATGGAATGGAATGGAATGGAATCAACCAGAGTAGAAAGGAACGGAACGGAACGGAACGGAACGGAATGGAATCAACCCGAGTAGAACGGAATGGAATGGAATGGAATGGAATGGAATGGAATGGAATGGAATGGAATTCAATGGAATAGAATGGAATGAATGGAATGGAATGGAAAGGAGTGGAATGGAATGGAATGGAATGGAATGGAATGGAATGGAATGGAAAGGAGTGGAATGGAATGGAATGGAATGGAATGGAATGGAATGGAATGGAATGGAAAGGAGTGGAATGGAATGGAATGGAGTGGAATGGAATGGAATGGAATGGAATGGAATGATCAACCCGAGCAGAACGGAATGGAATGGAATGGAATGGAATGCAATGGAAAGGAATAGAATGGAGTAAACCCAAGTAGAACGGAACGGAACGGAGCTTAACGGAACTGAATGGAATCAACCCGAGTAGAACGGAATGGAATGGAATGGAATGGAATGGAATTGAATGGAATGGAATGGAAAGAATGGAATGGAATGGAATAGAATGGAGTAAACCCGAGTAGAACGGAACGGAACGGAGAGGAACGGAACGGAATGGAATCAACCCGAGTAGAACGGAATGGAATTGAATGCAATGGAATGGAATGGAATGGAATGGAATGGAATGGAATCAACCCGAGTAGAACGGAACGGAACGGAACGGAAAGGAACGGAATGGAATCAACCCGAGTAGAACGGAATGGAATGGAATGGAATGGAATGGAATGGAATGGAATGGAATGGAATGGAATTCAATGGAATAGAATGGAATGAATGGAATGGAATGGAAAGGAGTGGAATGGAATGGAATGGAATGGAATGGAATGGAATGGAATGGAAAGGAGTGGAATGGAATGGAATGGAATGGAATGGAATGGAATGGAATGGAAAGGAGTGGAATGGAATGGAATGGAGTGGAATGGAATGGAATGGAATGGAATGGAATGATCAACCCGAGCAGAACGGAATGGAATGGAATGGAATGGAATGCAATGGAATGGAATAGAATGGAGTAAACCCAAGTAGAACGGAACGGAACGGAGCTTAACGGAACTGAATGGAATCAACCCGAGTAGAACGGAATGGAATGGAATGGAATGGAATGGAATCGAATGGAATGGAAGGGAATGGAATGGAATGGAATGGAATGGAATGGAAAGATCAACCCGAGCAGAACGGAATGGAATGGAATGGAATGGAATGGAATGGAATGGAATGGAATGGAATGGAATGGAACGGAATGGAATGGAATGAAATGGAATGGAATAGAATGGAGTAAACCCGAGTAGAACGGAACGGAATGGAATGGAATGGAATGGAATGGAATGGAATGGAATGGAATGGAATGGAATGGAATGGAATGGAATGATCAACCGGAGCAGAACGGAACGGAATGGAATGGAATGGAATGGAATGGAATGGAATGGAATGATCAACCCAAGTAAAACGGAATGGAATGGAATGGAATGGAATGGAATGGAATGGAATGGAATGGAATGGAATAGAATGGAATCAACCAGAGTAGAACGGAACGGAACGGAACAGAATGGAACGGAACAGAATGCAATGGAATGGAATGGAATCAACCCGAGTAGAATAGAATGGAATGGAATGGAATGGAATGGATTGGAATGGAATGGAATGGAATCGAATGGAATCGAATGGAATGGAATGGAATGGAATAGAATGGAATCAACCCGAGTAGAACGGAATGGAATGGAATGGAATGGAATGGAATGGAATGGAATGGAACGGAACGGAACAGAATGGAACGGAACGGAATGGAACGAACCCGAGTAGAACGGAATGGAATGGAATGGAATTGAATGGAATGGAATCGAATCAAATCGAATGGAATCGAATGGAATGGAATGGAATAGAATGGAATCAACCGAGTAGAATGGAATGGAATGGAATGGAATGGAATGGAATGGAATGGAATGGAATGGAATGGAATTGAATGGAATGGGATGGAATTGAATAGAATGGAATCAATCCGAGTAGAACGGAATGGAATGGTATGGAGTGGAATGGAAAGGAATGGAATGGAATGGAATGAACCCGAGTAGAACGGAATTGGATGGATTGGAATGGAATGGAATGGAATGGAATGGAAAGGAAAGATCAACCCGAGTAGAATGGAACGGAATGGAATGGAATGGAATGGAATGGAATGGAATGGAATGGAATGGAATGGAATGGAATGGAATGGAATGATTAACCCGAGTAGAACGGAATGGAATCGAATGGAATGGAATGGAGTAGAATGGAATCAACTCGAGTAGAACGGAATGGAATGGAATAGAATGGAACGGAACGGAATGGAACGGATCGGAACGGAACGGAACGGAATGGAATGAACTCAAGTAGAACGGAATGGAATGGAATGGAGTGGAATGGAATGGAATGGAAAGGAGTGGAATGGAATGGAATGGAATGGAATGGAATGGAATGGAAAGGAGTGGAATGGAATGGAATGTAGAGAATGGAATGGAATGGAATAGAATGGAGTAAACCCGAGTAGAACGGAACGGAACGGAGCGGAACGGAACGGAATGGAATCAACCCGAGTAGAACAGAATGGAATGGAATGGAATGGAATGGAATGGAATGGAATGGAATGGAATGGAATGGAATGGAATGGAATCAACCCGAGTAGAACGGAACGGAACGGAACGGAACGGAACGGAATGGAATCAACCCGAGTAGAACGGAATGGAATGGAATGGAATGGAATGGAATGGAATGGAATGGAATGGAATGGAATGGAATGGAATTCAATGGAATAGAATCGAATGGAATGGAATGGAATAGAATCAACACGAGTAGAACGGAATGGAATGGAATGGAATGGAACGGAACGGAATGGAACAGAACGGAATGGAATGGAATGAACCCGAGTAGAACGGAATGGAATGGAAAGGAATGGAATGGAATGGAATGGAGCGGAATGGATTGGAATGGAATTGAATAGAATGGAATCAACCCGAGTAGAACGGAATGGAATGGAATGGAATGGAATGGAATGGAATGGAATGGAATGGAATGGAATGGATTGATCAACCCGAGGAGAACGGAACGGAATAGAATGGAATGGAATGGAATGGAATGTAGTGGAATGGAATGGAATGGAAAGGAGTGGAATGGAATGGAATGGAATGGAATGGAATGGAATGGAAAGGAGTGGAATGGAATGGAATGGAAAGGAATGGAAAGGAGTGGAATGGAATGGAATGGAATGGAATGGAATGGAATGGAAAGGAGTGGAATGGAATGGAATGGAATGGAATGGAATGGAATGGAATGGAATGGAAAGGAGTGGAATGGAATGGAATGGAATGGAGTGGAATGGAATGGAATAGAATGGAATGGAATGGAATGGAATGGAATGATCAACCCGAGCAGAACGGAATGGAATGGAATGGAATGGAATGGAATGGAATGGAATGGAATGGAATGCAATGGAAAGGAATAGAATGGAGTAAACCCAAGTAGAACGGAACGGAACGGAGCGGAACGGAACGGAATGGAATCAACCCGAGTAGAACGGAGTGGAATGGAATGGAATGGAATGGAATGGAATGGAATGGAATGGAATGGAATGGAATGGAAAGGAATGGAATGGAATGGAATGGAATGGAATGGAATGGAATGGAATGGAATGATCAACCCGAGCACAACAGAATGGAATGGAATGGAATGGAATGGAATTGAATGGAATGGAATGGAAAGAATGGAATGGAATGGAATAGAATGGAGTAAACCCGAGTAGAACGGAACGGAACGGAGAGGAACGGAACGGAATGGAATCAACCCGAGTAGAACGGAATGGAATGGAATGGAATGGAATGGAATGGAATGGAATGGAATGGAATGGAATGGAATGGAATGGAATCAACCCGAGTAGAACGGAACGGAACGGAACGGAACGGAACGGAATGGAATCAACCCGAGTAGAACGGAATGGAATGGAATGGAATGGAATGGAATGGAATGGAATGGAATGGAATGGAATTCAATGGAATAGAATGGAATGAATGGAATGGAATGGAAAGGAGTGGAATGGAATGGAATGGAATGGAATGGAATGGAATGGAATGGAAAGGAGTGGAATGGAATGGAATGGAATGGAATGGAATGGAATGGAAAGGAGTGGAATGGAATGGAATGGAGTGGAATGGAATGGAATGGAATGGAATGGAATGATCAACCCGAGCAGAACGGAATGGAATGGAATGGAATGGAATGCAATGGAATGGAATAGAATGGAGTAAACCCAAGTAGAACGGAACGGAACGGAGCTTAACGGAACTGAATGGAATCAACCCGAGTAGAACGGAATGGAATGGAATGGAATGGAATGGAATGGAATGGAATGGAATGGAATGGAATGGAATGGAATGGAATGGAATGGAATGGAAAGATCAACCCGAGCAGAACGGAATGGAATGGAAAGGAATGGAATGGAATGGAATGGAATGGAATGGAATGGAATGGAATGGAATGGAAAGATCAACCCGAGCAGAACGGAATGGAATGGAATGGAATGGAATCGAATGGAATGGAAAGGAATGGAATCGAATGCAATGGAATGGAATGGAATGGAATGGAATGGAATGGAATGGAATGGAACGGAATCAACCCGAGTAGAACGGAATGGAATTGAATAGATTGGAATGGAATGGAATGGAATGGAATGGAATCGAATGGAATGGAATGGAATGGAATGGAATGGAATGGAATGGAATGGAATGGAATGGAATGGAACGGAATGGAATCAACCCGAGTAGAACAGAATGGAATGGAATGGAATGGAATGGAATGGAATGGAATGGAATGGAATGGAATGGAATCAACGCGAGTAGAACGGAACGGAACGGAACGGAACGGAACGGAATGGAATCAACCCGAGTAGAACGGAATGGAATGGAATGGAATGGAATGGAATGGAATGGAATGGAATAGAATGGAATGGAATTCAATGGAATAGAATGGAATGGAATGGAATGGAATAGAATCAACACGAGTAGAACGGAATGGAATGGAATGGAATGGAACGGAACGGAATGGAACAGAACGGAATGGAATGGAATGAAACCGAGTAGAACGGAATGGAATGGTAAGGAATGGAATTGAATGGAATGGAGCGGAATGGATTGGAATGGAATTGAATAGAATGGAATCAACCCGAGTAGCACAGAATGGAATGGAATGGAATGGAATGGAATGGAATGGAATGGAATGGATTGATCAACCCGAGCAGAACGGAACGGAATAGAATGGAATGGAATGGAATGGAATGGAGTGGAATGGAATGGAATGGAAAGGAGTGGAATGGAATGGAATGGAATGGAATGGAATGGAATGGAAAGGAGAGGAATGGAATGGAATGGAATGGAATGGAATGGAATGGAAAGGAGTGGAATGGAATGGAATGGAATGGAATGGAATGGAATGGAATGGAATGGAATGATCAACCCGAGCAGAACGGAATGGAAAGGAATGGAATGGAATGGAATGGAATGGAATGGAATGCAATGGAATGGAATAGAATGGAGTAAACCCAAGTAGAACGGAACGGAACGGAGCGGAACGGAACGGAATGGAATCAACACGTGTAGAACGGAATGGAATGGAATGGAATGGAATGGAATGGAATGGAATGGAATGGAAAGGAATGGAATGGAATGGAATGGAATGGAATGGAATGGAATGGAATGGAATGGAATGGAATGGAAAGATCAACCCGAGCAGAACGGAATGGAATGGAATGGAATGGAATGGAATGGAATGGAATGGAATGGAATGGAAAGATCAACCCGAGCAGAACGGAATGGAATGGAATGGAATGGAATGGAATGGAATGGAATGGAATGGAATGCAATGGAATGGAATAGAATGGAGTAAACCCGAGTAGAATGGAACGGAACGGAGCGGAACAGAACGGAATGGAATCAACCCGAGTAGAACGGAATGGAATGGAATGGAATGGAATGGAATGGAATGGAATGGAATGGAATGGAATGGAATGGAATGGAATGATCAACCCGAGCAGAACGGAACGGAATGCAATGGAATGGAATGGAATGGAATGGAATGATCAAACCAAGTAAAACGGAATGGAATGAAATGGAATGGAATGGAATCAACCCGAGTAGAATGTAATGGATTGGAATGGAATGGAATGGAATGGAATGCAATGCAATGGAATCGAATGGAATCGAATGCAATGGAATGGAATGGAATGGAAAGGAATGGAATGGAATGGAACGGAATCTACCCGAGTAGAACGGAATGGAATGGAATGGAATGGAATGGAATGGAATGGAATGGAATGGAATGGAATGGAATGGAATTAAATGGAATAGAATAGAATGGAATGGAATGGAATGGAAAGGAATGGAATGGAATGGAATCGAATGGAATGGAATGGAATGGAATAGAATGGAATGGAATGGAATGGAATGGAATGGAATGGAATGGAATGGAATGAACCCGAGTAGAACGGAATGGAATGGAATGGAATTGAATGGAATGGAATGGAATGGAATGGAATGGAATCCAATGGAATGGAATGGAATGGAATGGAATGGAATGGAATGGAATGGAATGGAATCGAATGGAATGGAATGGAATCAACCCGAGTAGAATGGAATGGATTGGAATGGAATGGAATGGAATGGAATGGAATGGAATGGAATGGAATGGAATAGAATGGAATCAACCCGAGTAGAACGGAATGGAATGGAATGGAATGGAATGGAATGGAACGGAATGGAACGGAACGGAATGGAATGGAATGAAACCGAGTAGAACGGAATGGAATGGAATGATCAACCCGAGTAGAACGGAATGGAATGGAATGGAATGGAATGGAATGGAATGGAATGGAATGGAATGGAATGGAATAGAATGGATTCAACCCGAGTAGAACGGAACGGAACGGAACGGAATGGAACGGAATGGAATGGAGTGGCATGGAATCAACCCGAGTAGAACGGAATGGAATGGAACGGAATGGAAAGAACCCGAGTAGAACCGAATGGAATGGAATGGAATGGAATGGAATGGAATGGAATGGAATGGAATGGAATGGAATGGAATGGAATGGAATGGAATGATCAACCCGAGTAGAAAGGAATGGAATGGAATGGAATGGAATAGAATGGAATCAAACCGAGTAGAACGGAACGGAACGGAATGGAATGGAATGGGATGGAGTGGAAGGGAATCAACCTGAGTAGAACGGAATGGAATTGAATGGAATGGAATGGAATGGAATGGAATGGAATGGAATGGAATGGAATGGAATGGAATGGAATCAAATGGAATCTAATGGAATGGAATGGAATAGAATGGAATCAACCCGAGTAGATCGGAATGGAAAGGAATGGAATGGAATGGAACGGAATGGAATGGAATGGAACGATCAACCCGAGTAGAACGGAATGGAATGGAATGGAATGGAATGGAATGGAATGGAATGGAATGGAAAGGAATGGAATGATCAACCCGAGTAGAACGGAAAGGAATGGAATGGAATGGAATGGAATAGAATGGAATCAACCCGAGTTGAAGGGAATGGAATGGAATGGAATGGAATGGAACGGAATGGAATGGACTGGAATGGAATGGAATGGAATGGAATGCAACGGAATGGAATGGAATGGAATGGAATGGAATGGAATGATCAATCCGAGTAGAAAGGAAAGGAATGGAATGGAATGGAATAGAGTGGAATCAACCAGAGTAGAACCAACCCGAGTAGAACGGAATGGAACGGAACGGAACGGAATGGAACGGAATGGAATGGAATGGAATCAACCCGAGTAGGACGGATTGGAATGGAATGGAATGGAATTGAATGGAATGGAATGGAATGGAATAGAATGGAATCAACCCGAGTTGAACGGAATGGAATGGAATGGAATGGAATGGAATGGAATGGAATGCAGTGGAATTGAATGTAATGGAATGGAATGGAATCGAATGGAATGGAATGGAATGGAATGGAATGGAATGGAACGGAACGGAATGAAACGGAACGGAACGGAATGGAATGAACCCGAGTAGAACGGAATGGAATGGAATGGAATGGAATGGAACGGAATGGAATGGAATGGAATGATTCACCCGAGTAGAACGGAATGGAATGGAATGGAATGGAATGGAATGGAATGGAATGGAATGATCAACCCGAGTAGAACGGAATGGAATGGAATGGAATGGAATGGAATGGAATGGAATGGAATGGAATGGAATAGAATGGAATCAACCCGAGTAGAACGGAATGGAAAGGAATGGAATGGAATGGAATGGAATGGAATGGAATGGAATGGAATGGAATGGAACGGAATGGAATGGAATGGAATGGAATAGAATGGATTCAACCCGAGTAGAACGGAATGGACTGGAATGGAATGGAATGGAATGGAACGCAACGGAATGGAATGGAAAGAACCCGAGTAGAACGGAATGGAAAGCAGTGGAATGGAATGGAATGGAATGGAATGGAATGGAATGGAATGGAATGGAATGGAATGGAATGGAATGGAATGGAATGGAATGGAATGGAATGGAATGGAGTGGAATAGAATGGAATCAACCCGAGTAGAACGGAATGGAATGGAATGGAATGGAATGGAATGGAATGGAATGGAATGGAATGGAATGATCAACCCGAGTAGAACGCAACGGAATGGAATGGAATGGAATGGAATGGAATGGAATGGAATGATCAACCCGAGTAGAACGGAATGGAATGGAATGGAATGGAATGGAATAGAGTGGAATCAACCCGAGTAGAACGGAATGGAAAGGAACGGAACGGAACGGAATGGAATGGAATCAACCCGAGTAGAACGGATTGGAATGGAATGGAATGGAATTGAATGGAATGGAATGGAATGGAATGGAATGGAATAGAATGGAAGCAACCCTAGTTGAAAGGAATGGAATGGAATGGAATGGAATGGAATGGAATGGAATGGAATGGAATGGAATGGAATTGAATGGAATAGAATCGAATGGAATGGAATAGAATAGAATGGAATCAACCCGAGTGGAACGGAATGGAATGGAATGGAATGGAATGAAACGGAACGGAATGGAACGGAACGGAATGGAATGGAATGAAACCGAGTAGAACGGAATGGAATGGAATGGAATGGAATGGAATGGAATGGAATGGAATCGAATGGAATGGAATGGAATAGAATGGAATCAACCCGAGTAGAATGGAACGGAATGGAATGGAATGGAATGGAATGGAGTGGAATGGAATAGAATGGAATCAACCCGAGTAGAACGGAATGGAGTGGAATGCAATGGAATGGAATGGAATCGAATGGAATGGAATGGAATAGAATGGAATCAACCCGAGTAGAACGGAATGGAATGGAATGGAATGGAATGGAATGGAATGGAATGGCATGGAATGGAATGGATTAGAATGGAATATAATGGAATCAACCCGATTAGAATGGAATGGAATGGAATGGAATGGAATGGAATGGAATGGAATGATCAACCCGAGTAGAACGGAATGGAATGGAATGGAATGGAATGGAATGGAATGGAATGGAATGGAACGGAATGGATTGGAATGGAATCGAATGGAATTGAATGGAATAGAATGGAATAAACCCTAGTAGAACGGAACGGAACGGAGCGGAACGGAACGGAATGGAATCAACCCGAGTAGAACGGAATGGAATGCAATGGAATGGAATGGAATGGAATGGAATTGAATGGAAAAGAATGGAATGGAATGGAATGGAATGGAATGGAATGGAATGGAATGGAATGGAATGGAATGGAATGGAATGGAATGGAATGGAATGATCAACCTGAGTAGAACGGAATGGAATGGAATGGAATGGAATAGAATGGAATCAACCTGAGTAGAACGGAACGGAACGGAATGGAATGGAACGGGATGGAGTGGAAGGGAATCAACCTGAGTAGAACGGAATGGAATTGAATAGAATGGAATGGAATGGAATGGAATGGAATGGAATGGAATGGAATGGAATGGAATGGAATCTAATGGAATGGAATGGAATAGAATGGAATCAACCCGAGTAGAACGGAATGGAATGGAATGGAATGGAATGGAACGGAATGGAATGGAATGGAATGATCCACCCGAGTAGAACGGAATGGAATGGAATGGAATGGAATGGAATGGAATGGAATGGAATGGAATGGAATGATCAACCCGAGAAGAACGGAATGAAATGGATTGGAATGGAATGGAATGGAATGGAATGGAATAGAATGGAATCAACCCGAGTAGAACGGAATGGAATGGAATGGAATGGAATGGAACGGAATGGAATGGAATGGAATGGAATAGAATGGATTCAACCCGAGTAGAACGGAATGGACTGGAATGGAATGGAATGGAATGGAACGCAACGGAATGGAATGGAATGAAAAGGAATGGAAAGGAATGGTATGGAATGATAAACCCGAGTAGAAAGAATGGAATGGAATGGAATGGAATAGAGTGGAATCAACCCGAGTAGAACGGAACGGAACGGAACTTAACGGAACGGAATGGAATGGAATGGAATCAACCCGAGTAGAACGGATTGGAATGGAATGGAATGGAATGGAATGGAATGGAATGGAATGGAATAGAATGGAATCAACCCGTGTTGAACGGAATGGAATGGAATGGAATGGAATGGAATGGAATGGAATGGAATGGAATGGAATGGAATGGAATGGAATAGAATGGAATGGAACGGAACGGAATGGAACGGAACGGAATGGAATGGAATGAAACCGAGTAGAACGGAATGGAATGGAATGGAATGGAATCGAATGGAATCGAATGGAGTGGAATGGAATAGAATGGAATCAACCCGAGTAGAATGGAATGGAATGGAATGGAATGGAATGGAATGGAATGGAATGGAAAGGAATGAACCCGAGTAGAACGGAATGGAATGCAATGGAAAGGAATGGAATGGAATGGAATGGAATGGAATGGAATGGAATGGAATCAATGGAATGGAATGGAATGGAATGGAATGGAATGATCAACCCGAGCAGAACGGAATGGAATGGAATAGAATAGAATAAACCCGAGTATAACGGAGCAGAATGGAATGGAATGGAATGGAATGGAATGGAATGGAGTGGAATGGAAAGGAATGGAATGGAATGGAATGGAATGGAATGGAATGGAATGGAATGGAATGGAATGGAATGGAGTGATCAACACGAGCAGAACAGAACGGAATGGAAAGGAATGGAATGGAATGGAATGATCAACCCGAGTAGAACGGAATGGAATGGAATGGAATCAAATGGAATCTAATGGAATGGAATGGAATAGAATGGATTCAACCCGAGTAGAACGGAACGGAACGGAACGGAATGGAACGGAATGGAATGGAGTGGCATGGAATCAACCGGAGTAGAACGGAATGGAATGGAACGGAATGGAACGAACCCGAGTAGAACGGAATGGAATGGAATGGAATGGAATGGAATGGAATGGAATGGAATGGAATGGAATGATCAACCCGAGTAGAACGGAATGGAATGGAATGGAATGGAATAGAATGGAATCAACCCGAGTAAAACGGAACGGAACGGAAAGGAATGGAACGGGATGGAGTGGAAGGGAATCAACCTGAGCAGAACGGAATGGAATTGAATGGAATGGAATGGAATGGAATGGAATGGAATGGAATGGAATGGTATCAAATGGAATCTAATGGAATGGAATGGAATAGAATGGAATCAACCCGAGTAGAACGGAATGGAATGGAATGGAATGGAATGGAATGGAATGGAATGGAACGGAATGGAATGGAATGGAATGATCCACCCGAGTAGAACGGAATGGAACGGAATGGAATGGAATGGAATGGAATGGAATGGAATGGAATGGAATGGAATGGAATGGAATGATCAACCAGAGTAGAACGGAATGGAATGGAATGGAATGGAATGGAATGGAATGGAATGGAATGGAATGGAATAGAATGGAATCAACCCGAGTAGAACGGAATGGAATGGAATGGAATGGAATGGAACGGAATGGAATGGAATGGAATGGAATAGAATGGATTCAACCCGAGTAGAACGGAATGGACTGGAAAGGAATGGAATGGAATGGAACGCAATGGAATAGAATGGAATGGAATGGAATGGAATGGAATGGAATGGAATGGAATGGAATGGAATGATCAACCCGAGTATAAAGGAATGGAATGGAATGGAATGCAATGGAATGGAATGGAATGGAATGGAATGGAATGGAATGGAATGGAATGGAATGGAATGATCAACACGAGCAGAACGGAACGGAATGGAAAGGAATGGAATGGAATGGAATGAACAACCCGAGTAAAAGGGAATGGAATGGAATGGAATGGAATGGAATGGAATGGAATGGAATGGAGTGGAATGGAATAGAATGGAATCAACCAAAGTAGAACGGAATGGAACCGAACGGAACAGAACTGAACAGAATGCAATGGAATGGAATGGAATCAACCCGAGCAGAATAGAATGGAATGGAATGGAATGGAATGGAATGGAATAGAATGGAATCAACCCGAGTAGAACGGAATGGAATGGAATGGAATGGAATGGAATGGAATGGAATGGAATGGAATAGAATGGATTGATCAACACGAGCAGAACGGAACGGAATAGAATGGAATGGAATGGAATGGAATGGAGTGGAATGGAAAGGAATGGAAAGGAGTGGAATGGAATGGAATGGAATGGAATGGAATGGAATGGAAAGGAGTGGAATGGAATGGAATGGAATGGAATGGAATGGAATGGAAAGGAGTGGAATGGAATGGAATGGAATGGAATGGAATGGAATGGAATGGAATGGAATGGAATTCAATGGAATGGAATGGAATGGAATGGAATGGAATGGAATCAACCCGAGTAGAACGGAACGGAACGGAACGGAACGGAACGGAATGGAATCAACCCGAGTAGAACGGAATGGAATGGAATGGAATGGAATGGAATGGAATGGAATGGAATGAAATGGAATTCAATGGAATAGAATGGAATGAATGGAATCGAATGGAAAGGAGTGGAATGGAATGGAATGGAATGGAATGGAATGGAATGGAATGGAAAGGAGTGGAATGGAATGGAATGGAATGGAATGGAATGGAATGGAATGGAATGGAAAGGAGTGGAATGGAATGGAATGGAGTGGAATGGAATGGAATGGAATGGAATGGAATGATCAACCCGAGCAGAACGGAATGGAATGGAATGGAATGGAATGCAATGGAATGGAATAGAATGGAGTAAACCCAAGTAGAACGGAACGGAACGGAGCTTAACGGAACTGAATGGAATCAACCCGAGTAGAACGGAATGGAATGGAATGGAATGGAATGGAATCGAATGGAATGGAAGGGAATGGAATGGAATGGAATGGAATGGAATGGAATGGAATGGAATGGAAAGATCAACCCGAGCAGAACGGAATGGAATGGAAAGGAATGGAATGGAATGGAATGGAATGGAATGGAATGGAATGGAATGGAATGGAATGGAATGCAATGGAATGGAATAGAATGGAGTAAACCCGAGTAGAACGGAACGGAATGGAATGGAATGGAATGGAATGGAATGGAATGGAATGGAATGGAATGGAATGGAATGGAATGATCAACCGGAGCAGAACGGAACGGAATGGAATGGAATGGAATGGAATGGAATGGAATGATCAACCCAAGTAAAACGGAATGGAATGGAATGGAATGGAATGGAATGGAATGGAATGGAATGGAATAGAATGGAATCAACCAGAGTAGAACGGAACGGAACGGAACAGAATGCAATGGAATGGAATGGAATCAACCAGAGTAGAATAGAATGGAATGGAATGGAATGGAATGGATGGGAATGGAATGGAATGGAATCGAATGGAATCGAATGGAATGGAATGGAATGGAATAGAATGGAATCAACCCGAGTAGAACGGAATGGAATGGAATGGAATGGAATGGAATGGAATGGAATGGAACGGAACGGAACAGAATGGAACGGAACGGAATGGAACGAACCCGAGTAGAACGGAATGGAATGGAATGGAATTGAATGGAATGGAATCGAATCAAATCGAATGGAATCGAATGGAATGGAATGGAATAGAATGGAATCAACCGAGTAGAATGGAATGGAATGGAATGGAACGGAATGGAATGGAATTGAATGGAATTGAATGGAATGGGATGGAATTGAATAGAATGGAATCAACCCGAGTAGAACGGAATGGAATGGTATGGAGTGGAATGGAAAGGAATGGAATGGAATGGAATGAACCCGAGTAGAACGGAATTGGATGGATTGGAATGGAATGGAATGGAATGGAATGGAAAGGAAAGATCAACCCGAGTAGAATGGAACGG
This sequence comes from Gorilla gorilla gorilla, assembly GCF_029281585.2. NCBI lineage: Eukaryota > Metazoa > Chordata > Mammalia > Primates > Hominidae > Gorilla > Gorilla gorilla. The sequence continues at coordinate 58,600,885 of NC_073239.2, read as the reverse complement.
AATGGAATGGAATGGAATGGAATGGAATGGAATGGAATGGAATGGAATGATTAACCCGAGTAGAACGGAATGGAATCGAATGGAATGGAATGGAGTAGAATGGAATCAACTCGAGTAGAACGGAATGGAATGGAATAGAATGCAACGGAACGGAACGGAACGGAACGGAATGGAATGAACTCAAGTAGAACGGAATGGAATGGAATGGAGTGGAATGGAATGGAATGGAAAGGAGTGGAATGGAATGGAATGGAATGGAATGGAATGGAAAGGAGTGGAATGGAATGGAATGTAATGTAATGGAATGGAATGGAATGGAAAGGAGTGGAATGGAATGGAATGGAATGGAGTGGAATGGAATGGAATAGAATGGAATGGAATGGAATGGAATGGAATGATCAACCCGAGCAGAACGGAATGGAATGGAATGGAATGGAATGGAATGGAATGCAATGGAATGGAATGGAATGGAATGCAATGGAATGGAATAGAATGGAGTAAACCCAAGTAGAACGGAACGGAACGGAGCGGAACGGAACGGAACGGAATCAACCCGAGTACAACGGAATGGAATGGAATGGAATGGAATGGAATGGAATGGAATGGAAAGGAATGGAATGGAATGGAATGGAATGGAATGGAATGGAATGGAATGGAATGGAATGGAATGGAATGATCAACCCGAGCACAACAGAATGGAATGGAATAGAATGCAATGGAATGGAATGGAATGTAGAGAATGGAATGGAATGGAATAGAATGGAGTAAACCCGAGTAGAACGGAACGGAACGGAGCGGAACGGAACGGAATGGAATCAACCCGAGTAGAACAGAATGGAATGGAATGGAATGGAATGGAATGGAAAGGAATGGAATGGAATGGAATGGAATGGAATGGAATCAACCCGAGTAGAACGGAACGGAACGGAACGGAACGGAACGGAATGGAATCAACCCGAGTAGAACGGAATGGAATGGAATGGAATGGAATGGAATGGAAAGGAATGGAATGGAATGGAATGGAATTCAATGGAATCGAATCGAATGGAATGGAATGGAATAGAATCAACACGAGTAGAACGGAATGGAATGGAATGGAATGGAACGGAACGGAATGGAACAGAACGGAATGGAATGGAATGAACCCGAGTAGAACGGAATGGAATGGAAAGGAATGGAATGGAATGGAATGGAGCGGAATGGATTGGAATGGAATTGAATAGAATGGAATCAACCCGAGTAGAACGGAATGGAATGGAATGGAATGGAATGGAATGGAATGGAATGGATTGATCAACCCGAGGAGAACGGAACGGAATAGAATGGAATGGAATGGAATGGAATGTAGTGGAATGGAATGGAATGGAAAGGAGTGGAATGGAATGGAATGGAATGGAATGGAATGGAATGGAAAGGAGTGGAATGGAATGGAATGGAAAGGAATGGAAAGGAGTGGAATGGAATGGAATGGAATGGAATGGAATGGAATGGAAAGGAGTGGAATGGAATGGAATGGAATGGAATGGAATGGAAAGGAGTGGAATGGAATGGAATGGAATGGAATGGAATGGAAAGGAGTGGAATGGAATGGAATGGAATGGAATGGAATGGAATGGAATGGAATGGAATGGAATGGAAAGATCAACCCGAGCAGAACGGAATGGAATGGAATGGAATGGAATCGAATGGAATGGAAAGGAATGGAATCAAATGCAATGGAATGGAATGGAATGGAATGGAATGGAATGGAACGGAATCAACCCGAGTAGAACGGAATGGAATTGAATGGATTGGAATGGAATGGAATGGAATGGAATGGAATGGAATCGAATGGAATGGAATGGAATGGAATGGAATGGAATGGAATGGAATGGAATGGAATGGAATGGAACGGAATGGAATCAACCCGAGTAGAACGGAATGGAATGGAATGGAATGGAATGGAATGGAATGGAATGGAATGGAATGGAATGGAATGGAATGGAATCAACCCGAGTAGAACGGAACGGAACGGAACGGAACGGAACGGAATGGAATCAACCCGAGTAGAACGGAATGGAATGGAATGGAATGGAATGGAATGGAATGGAATGGAATGGAATGGAATTCAATGGAATAGAATGGAATGGAATGGAATGGAATAGAATCAACACGAGTAGAACGGAATGGAATGGAATGGAATGGAACGGAACGGAATGGAACAGAACGGAATGGAATGGAATGAAACCGAGTAGAACGGAATGGAATGGAAAGGAATGGAATTGAATGGAATGGAGCGGAATGGATTGGAATGGAATTGAATAGAATGGAATCAACCCGAGTAGAACAGAATGGAATGGAATGGAATGGAATGGAATGGAATGGAATGGAATGGATTGATCAACCCGAGCAGAACGGAACGGAATAGAATGGAATGGAATGGAATGGAATGGAGTGGAATGGAATGGAATGGAAAGGAGTGGAATGGAATGGAATGGAATGGAATGGAATGGAATGGAAAGGAGTGGAATGGAATGGAATGGAATGGAATGGAATGGAAAGGAGTGGAATGGAATGGAATGGAATGGAATGGAATGGAATGGAATGGAATGGAATGGAATGGAAAGGAGTGGAATGGAATGGAATGGAATGGAATGGAATGGAATGGAATGGAATGGAATGATCAACCCGAGCAGAACGGAATGGAATGGAATGGAATGGAATGGAATGGAATGGAATGCAATGGAATGGAATAGAATGGAGTAAACCCAAGTAGAACGGAACGGAACGGAGCGGAATGGAACGGAATGGAATCAACCCGAGTAGAACGGAATGGAATGGAATGGAATGGAATGGAATCGAATGGAATGGAAAGGAATGGAATGGAATGGAATGGAATGGAATGGAATGGAATGGAATGGAATGGAATGGAATGGAATGGAAAGATCAACCCGAGCAGAACGGAATGGAATGGAATGGAATGGAATGGAATGGAATGGAATGGAAAGATCAACCCGAGCAGAACGGAATGGAATGGAATGGAATGGAATGGAATGGAATGGAATGGAATGGAATGGAATGCAATGGAATGGAATAGAATGGAGTAAACCCGAGTAGAACGGAACGGAACGGAGCGGAACAGAACGGAATGGAATCAACCCGAGTAGAACGGAATGGAATGGAATGGAATGGAATGGAATGGAATGGAATGGAATGGAATGGAATGATCAACCCGAGCAGAACGGAACGGAATGGAATGGAATGGAATGGAATGGAATGGAATGGAATGATCAAACCAAGTAAAACGGAATGGAATGGAATGGAATGGAATGGAATGGAATGGAATGGAATCAACCCGAGTAGAATGTAATGGATTGGAATGGAATGGAATGGAATGGAATGCAATGCAATGGATTCGAATGGAATCGAATGCAATGGAATGGAATGGAATGGAAAGGAATGGAATGGAATGGAACGGAATCTACCCGAGTAGAACGGAATGGAATGGAATGGAATGGAATGGAATGGAATGGAATGGAATGGAATGGAATTAAATGGAATAGAATAGAATGGAATGGAATGGAATGGAAAGGAATGGAATGGAATGGAATCGAATGGAATGGAATGGAATGGAATAGAATGGAATGGAATGGAATGGAATGGAATGGAATGGAATGGAATGAACCCGAGTAGAACGGAATGGAATGGAATGGAATTGAATGGAATGGAATGGAATGGAATGGAATGGAATCCAATGGAATGGAATGGAATGGAATGGAATGGAATGGAATGGAATGGAATGGAATGGAATGGAATGGAATGGAATCCAATGGAATGGAATGGAATGGAATGGAATGGAATGGAATGGAATGGAATGGAATGGAATGGAATGGAATGGAATCGAATGGAATGGAATGGAATCAACCCGAGTAGAATGGAATGGATTGGAATGGAATGGAATGGAATGGAATGGAATGGAATGGAATGGAATGGAATGGAATGGAATGGAATGGAATAGAATGGAATCAACCCGAGTAGAACGGAATGGAATGGAATGGAATGGAATGGAACGGAACGGAATGGAACGGAACGGAATGGAATGGAATGAAACCGAGTAGAACGGAATGGAATGGAATGATCAACCCGAGTAGAACGGAATGGAATGGAATGGAATGGAATGGAATGGAATGGAATGGAATGGAATGGAATAGAATGGATTCAACCCGAGTAGAACGGAACGGAACGGAACGGAATGGAACGGAATGGAATGGAGTGGCATGGAATCAACCCGAGTAGAACGGAATGGAATGGAACGGAATGGAAAGAACCCGAGTAGAACCGAATGGAATGGAATGGAATGGAATGGAATGGAATGGAATGGAATGGAATGGAATGGAATGGAATGGAATGGAATGATCAACCCGAGTAGAAAGGAATGGAATGGAATGGAATGGAATAGAATGGAATCAAACCGAGTAGAACGGAACGGAACGGAATGGAATGGAATGGGATGGAGTGGAAGGGAATCAACCTGAGTAGAACGGAATGGAATTGAATGGAATGGAATGGAATGGAATGGAATGGAATGGAATGGAATGGAATGGAATCAAATGGAATCTAATGGAATGGAATGGAATAGAATGGAATCAACCCGAGTAGATCGGAATGGAAAGGAATGGAATGGAATGGAACGGAATGGAATGGAATGGAACGATCAACCCGAGTAGAACGGAATGGAATGGAATGGAATGGAATGGAATGGAATGGAATGGAAAGGAATGGAATGATCAACCCGAGTAGAACGGAATGGAATGGAATGGAATGGAATGGAATGGAATGGAATGGAATAGAATGGAATCAACCCGAGTTGAAGGGAATGGAATGGAATGGAATGGAATGGAACGGAATGGAATGGACTGGAATGGAATGGAATGGAATGGAATGCAACGGAATGGAATGGAATGGAATGGAATGGAATGGATTGGAATGGAATGGAATGATCAATCCGAGTAGAAAGGAAAGGAATGGAATGGAATGGAATAGAGTGGAATCAACCAGAGTAGAACCAACCCGAGTAGAACGGAACGGAACGGAACGGAACGGAATGGAACGGAATGGAATGGAATGGAATCAACCCGAGTAGAACGGATTGGAATGGAATGGAATGGAATTGAATGGAATGGAATGGAATGGAATAGAATGGAATCAACCCGAGTTGAACGGAATGGAATGGAATGGAATGGAATGGAATGGAATGGAATGCAGTGGAATTGAATGGAATGGAATGGAATCGAATGGAATGGAATGGAATGGAATGGAATGGAATGGAATGGAACGGAACGGAATGAAACGGAACGGAACGGAATGGAATGAACCCGAGTAGAACGGAATGGAATGGAATGGAATGGAATGGAACGGAATGGAATGGAATGGAATGATTCACCCGAGTAGAACGGAATGGAATGGAATGGAATGGAATGGAATGGAATGGAATGATCAACCCGAGTAGAACGGAATGGAATGGAATTGAATGGAATGGAATGGAATGGAATGTAATGGAATGGAATAGAATGGAATCAACCCGAGTAGAACTGAATGGAAAGGAATGGAATGGAATGGAATGGAATGGAATGGAACGGAATGGAATGGAATGCAATGGAATAGAATGGATTCAACCCGAGTAGAACGGAATGGACTGGAATGGAATGGAATGGAATGGAATGGAATGGAATGGAATGGAATCCAATGGAATGGAATGGAATGGAATGGAATGGAATGGAATGGAATGGAATGGAATGGAATGGAATCGAATGGAATGGAATGGAATCAACCCGAGTAGAATGGAATGGATTGGAATGGAATGGAATGGAATGGAATGGAATGGAATGGAATGGAATGGAATTGAATGGAATGGAATGGAATAGAATGGAATCAACCCGAGTAGAACGGAATGGAATGGAATGGAATGGAATGGAACGGAACGGAATGGAACGGAACGGAATGGAATGGAATGAAACCGAGTAGAACGGAATGGAATGGAATGATCAACCCGAGTAGAACGGAATGGAATGGAATGGAATGGAATGGAATGGAATGGAATGGAATGGAATGGAATAGAATGGATTCAACCCGAGTAGAACGGAACGGAACGGAACGGAATGGAACGGAATGGAATGGAGTGGAATGGAATCAACCCGAGTAGAACGGAATGGAATGGAACGGAATGGAAAGAACCCGAGTAGAACCGAATGGAATGGAATGGAATGGAATGGAATGGAATGCAATGGAATGGAATGGAATGGAATGGAATGATCAACCCGAGTAGAAAGGAATGGAATGGAATGGAATGGAATAGAATGGAATCAAACCGAGTAGAACGGAACGGAACGGAATGGAATGGAATGGAATCAACCCGAGTAGAACGGAATGGAATGGAATGGAATGGAATGGAATGGAATGGAATGGAATGAAATGGAATTCAATGGAATAGAATGGAATGAATGGAATCGAATGGAAAGGAGTGGAATGGAATGGAATGGAATGGAATGGAATGGAATGGAATGGAATGGAACGGAATCAACCCGAGTAGAACGGAATGGAATTGAATAGATTGGAATGGAATGGAATGGAATGGAATGGAATCGAATGGAATGGAATGGAATGGAATGGAATGGAATGGAATGGAATGGAATGGAATGGAACGGAATGGAATCAACCCCAGTAGAACAGAATGGAATGGAATGGAATGGAATGGAATGGAATGGAATGGAATGGAATGGAATCAACGCGAGTAGAACGGAACGGAACGGAACGGAACGGAACGGAATGGAATCAACCCGAGTAGAACGGAATGGAATGGAATGGAATGGAATGGAATGGAATGGAATGGAATAGAATGGAATGGAATTCAATGGAATAGAATGGAATGGAATGGAATGGAATAGAATCAACACGAGTAGAACGGAATGGAATGGAATGGAATGGAACGGAACGGAATGGAACAGAACGGAATGGAATGGAATGAAACCGAGTAGAACGGAATGGAATGGAAAGGAATGGAATTGAATGGAATGGAGCGGAATGGACTGGAATGGAATTGAATAGAATGGAATCAACCCGAGTAGCACAGAATGGAATGGAATGGAATGGAATGGAATGGAATGGAATGGAATGGATTGATCAACCCGAGCAGAACGGAACGGAATAGAATGGAATGGAATGGAATGGAATGGAGTGGAATGGAATGGAATGGAAAGGAGTGGAATGGAATGGAATGGAATGGAATGGAATGGAATGGAAAGGAGAGGAATGGAATGGAATGGAATGGAATGGAATGGAATGGAAAGGAGTGGAATGGAATGGAATGGAATGGAATGGAATGGAATGGAATGGAATGGAATGATCAACCCGAGCAGAACGGAATGGAAAGGAATGGAATGGAATGGAATGGAATGGAATGGAATGCAATGGAATGGAATAGAATGGAGTAAACCCAAGTAGAACGGAACGGAACGGAGCGGAACGGAACGGAATGGAATCAACACGTGTAGAACGGAATGGAATGGAATGGAATGGAATGGAATGGAATGGAATGGAAAGGAATGGAATGGAATGGAATGGAATGGAATGGAATGGAATGGAATGGAATGGAAAGATCAACCCGAGCAGAACGGAATGGAATGGAATGGAATGGAATGGAATGGAATGGAATGGAATGGAATGGAAAGATCAACCCGAGCAGAACGGAATGGAATGGAATGGAATGGAATGGAATGGAATGGAATGGAATGGAATGCAATGGAATGGAATAGAATGGAGTAAACCCGAGTAGAATGGAACGGAACGGAGCGGAACAGAACGGAATGGAATCAACCCGAGTAGAACGGAATGGAATGGAATGGAATGGAATGGAATGGAATGGAATGGAATGGAATGGAATGGAATGGAATGGAATGGAATGATCAACCCGAGCAGAACGGAACGGAATGCAATGGAATGGAATGGAATGGAATGGAATGATCAAACCAAGTAAAACGGAATGGAATGGAATGGAATGGAATGGAATCAACCCGAGTAGAATGTAATGGATTGGAATGGAATGGAATGGAATGGAATGCAATGCAATGGAATCGAATGGAATCGAATGCAATGGAATGGAATGGAATGGAAAGGAATGGAATGGAATGGAACGGAATCTACCCGAGTAGAACGGAATGGAATGGAATGGAATGGAATGGAATGGAATGGAATGGAATGGAATGGAATTAAATGGAATAGAATAGAATGGAATGGAATGGAATGGAAAGGAATGGAATGGAATGGAATGGAATGGAATGGAATGGAATGGAATGGAATAGAATGGAATGGAATGGAATGGAATGGAATGGAATGGAATGGAATGGAATGAACCCGAGTAGAACGGAATGGAATGGAATGGAATTGAATGGAATGGAATGGAATGGAATGGAAAGGAATCCAATGGAATGGAATGGAATGGAATGGAATGGAATGGAATGGAATGGAATGGAATCGAATGGAATGGAATGGAATCAACCCGAGTAGAATGGAATGGATTGGAATGGAATGGAATGGAATGGAATGGAATGGAATGGAATGGAATGGAATAGAATGGAATCAACCCGAGTAGAACGGAATGGAATGGAATGGAATGGAATGGAACGGAATGGAATGGAACGGAACGGAATGGAATGGAATGAAACCGAGTAGAACGGAATGGAATGGAATGATCAACCCCAGTAGAACGGAATGGAATGGAATGGAATGGAATGGAATGGAATGGAATGGAATGGAATGGAATGGAATAGAATGGATTCAACCCGAGTAGAACGGAACGGAACGGAACGGAATGGAACGGAATGGAATGGAGTGGCATGGAATCAACCCGAGTAGAACGGAATGGAATGGAACGGAATGGAAAGAACCCGAGTAGAACCGAATGGAATGGAATGGAATGGAATGGAATGGAATGGAATGGAATGGAATGGAATGGAATGGAATGGAATGGAATGGAATGGAATGGAATGGAATGGAATGGAATGGAATGGAATGGAATGATCAACCCGAGTAGAAAGGAATGGAATGGAATGGAATTGAATAGAATGGAATCAAACCGAGTAGAACGGAACGGAACGGAATGGAATGGAATGGGATGGAGTGGAAGGGAATCAACCTGAGTAGAACGGAATGGAATTGAATGGAATGGAATGGAATGGAATGGAATGGAATGGAATGGAATGGAATGGAATGGAATCAAATGGAATCTAATGGAATGGAATGGAATAGAATGGAATCAACCCGAGCAGATCGGAATGGAAAGGAATGGAATGGAATGGAACGGAATGGAATGGAATGGAACGATCAACCCGAGTAGAACGGAATGGAATGGAATGGAATGGAATGGAATGGAATGGAATGGAAAGGAATGGAATGATCAACCCGAGTAGAACGGAAAGGAATGGAATGGAATGGAATGGAATAGAATGGAATCAACCCGAGTTGAAGGGAATGGAATGGAATGGAATGGAATGGAACGGAATGGAATGGACTGGAATGGAATGGAATGGAATGGAATGCAACGGAATGGAATGGAATGGAATGGAATGGAATGGAATGGAATGGAATGGAATGATCAATCCGAGTAGAAAGGAAAGGAATGGAATGGAATGGAATAGAGTGGAATCAACCAGAGTAGAACCAACCCGAGTAGAACGGAATGGAACGGAACGGAACGGAATGGAACGGAATGGAATGGAATGGAATCAACCCGAGTAGGACGGATTGGAATGGAATGGAATGGAATTGAATGGAATGGAATGGAATGGAATAGAATGGAATCAACCCGAGTTGAACGGAATGGAATGGAATGGAATGGAATGGAATGGAATGGAATGCAGTGGAATTGAATGTAATGGAATGGAATGGAATCGAATGGAATGGAATGGAATGGAATGGAATGGAACGGAACGGAATGAAACGGAACGGAACGGAATGGAATGAACCCGAGTAGAACGGAATGGAATGGAATGGAATGGAATGGAACGGAATGGAATGGAATGGAATGATTCACCCGAGTAGAACGGAATGGAATGGAATGGAATGGAATGGAATGGAATGGAATGGAATGATCAACCCGAGTAGAACGGAATGGAATGGAATTGAATGGAATGGAATGGAATGGAATGGAATGGAATGGAATAGAATGGAATCAACCCGAGTAGAACGGAATGGAAAGGAATGGAATGGAATGGAATGGAATGGAATGGAATGGAATGGAATGGAATGGAACGGAATGGAATGGAATGGAATGGAATAGAATGGATTCAACCCGAGTAGAACGGAATGGACTGGAATGGAATGGAATGGAATGGAACGCAACGGAATGGAATGGAAAGAACCCGAGTAGAACGGAATGGAAAGCAGTGGAATGGAATGGAATGGAATGGAATGGAATGGAATGGAATGGAATGGAATGGAATGGAATGGAATGGAGTGGAATAGAATGGAATCAACCCGAGTAGAACGGAATGGAATGGAATGGAATGGAATGGAATGGAATGGAATGGAATGGAATGGAATGGAATGATCAACCCGAGTAGAACGCAACGGAATGGAATGGAATGGAATGGAATGGAATGGAATGGAATGGAATGATCAACCCGAGTAGAACGGAATGGAATGGAATGGAATGGAATGGAATAGAGTGGAATCAACCCGAGTAGAACGGAATGGAAAGGAACGGAACGGAACGGAATGGAATGGAATCAACCCGAGTAGATCGGATTGGAATGGAATGGAATGGAATTGAATGGAATGGAATGGAATGGAATGGAATGGAATAGAATGGAAGCAACCCTAGTTGAAAGGAATGGAATGGAATGGAATGGAATGGAATGGAATGGAATGGAATGGAATGGAATTGAATGGAATAGAATCGAATGGAATGGAATAGAATAGAATGGAATCAACCCGAGTGGAACGGAATGGAATGGAATGGAATGGAATGAAACGGAACGGAATGGAACGGAACGGAATGGAATGGAATGAAACCGAGTAGAACGGAATGGAATGGAATGGAATGGAATGGAATGGAATCGAATGGAATCGAATGGAATGGAATGGAATAGAATGGAATCAACCCGAGTAGAATGGAACGGAATGGAATGGAATGGAATGGAATGGAGTGGAATGGAATAGAATGGAATCAACCCGAGTAGAACGGAATGGAGTGGAATGCAATGGAATGGAATGGAATCGAATGGAATGGAATGGAATAGAATGGAATCAACCCGAGTAGAACGGAATGGAATGGAATGGAATGGAATGGAATGGAATGGAATGGCATGGAATGGAATGGATTAGAATGGAATATAATGGAATCAACCCGATTAGAATGGAATGGAATGGAATGGAATGGAATGGAATGGAATGGAATGATCAACCCGAGTAGAACGGAATGGAATGAAATGGAATGGAATGGAATGGAATGGAATGGAATGGAACGGAATGGATTGGAATGGAATCGAATGGAATTGAATGGAATAGAATGGAATAAACCCTAGTAGAACGGAACGGAACGGAGCGGAACGGAACGGAATGGAATCAACCCGAGTAGAACGGAATGGAATGCAATGGAATGGAATGGAATGGAATGGAATTGAATGGAAAAGAATGGAATGGAATGGAATGGAATGGAATGGAATGGAATGGAATGGAATGGAATGGAATGGAATGGAATGGAATGGAATGGAATGGAATGGAATGGAATGGAATGGAATGGAATGGAATGGAATGATCAACCTGAGTAGAACGGAATGGAATGGAATGGAATGGAATAGAATGGAATCAACCTGAGTAGAACGGAACGGAACGGAATGGAATGGAACGGGATGGAGTGGAAGGGAATCAACCTGAGTAGAACGGAATGGAATTGAATAGAATGGAATGGAATGGAATGGAATGGAATGGAATGGAATGGAATGGAATGGAATCTAATGGAATGGAATGGAATAGAATGGAATCAACCCGAGTAGAACGGAATGGAATGGAATGGAATGGAATGGAACGGAATGGAATGGAATGGAATGATCCACCCGAGTAGAACGGAATGGAATGGAATGGAATGGAATGGAATGGAATGGAATGGAATGGAATGGAATGATCAACCCGAGAAGAACGGAATGAAATGGATTGGAATGGAATGGAATGGAATGGAATGGAATAGAATGGAATCAACCCGAGTAGAACGGAATGGAATGGAATGGAATGGAATGGAACGGAATGGAATGGAATGGAATGGAATAGAATGGATTCAACCCGAGTAGAACGGAATGGACTGGAATGGAATGGAATGGAATGGAACGCAACGGAATGGAATGGAATGAAAAGGAATGGAAAGGAATGGTATGGAATGATAAACCCGAGTAGAAAGAATGGAATGGAATGGAATGGAATAGAGTGGAATCAACCCGAGTCGAACGGAACGGAACGGAACTTAACGGAACGGAATGGAATGGAATGGAATCAACCCGAGTAGAACGGATTGGAATGGAATGGAATGGAATGGAATGGAATGGAATGGAATAGAATGGAATCAACCCGTGTTGAACGGAATGGAATGGAATGGAATGGAATGGAATGGAATGGAATGGAATGGAATGGAATGGAATGGAATGGAATGGAATAGAATGGAATGGAACGGAACGGAATGGAACGGAACGGAATGGAATGGAATGAAACCGAGTAGAACGGAATGGAATGGAATGGAATGGAATCGAATGGAATCGAATGGAGTGGAATGGAATAGAATGGAATCAACCCGAGTAGAATGGAATGGAATGGAATGGAATGGAATGGAATGGAATGGAATGGAAAGGAATGAACCCGAGTAGAACGGAATGGAATGCAATGGAAAGGAATGGAATGGAATGGAATGGAATGGAATGGAATGGAATGGAATGGAATCAATGGAATGGAATGGAATGGAATGGAATGGAATGATCAACCCGAGCAGAACGGAATGGAATGGAATAGAATAGAATAAACCCGAGTATAACGGAGCAGAATGGAATGGAATGGAATGGAATGGAATGGAATGGAATGGAGTGGAATGGAAAGGAATGGAATGGAATGGAATGGAATGGAATGGAATGGAATGGAATGGAATGGAATGGAATGGAATGGAATGGAATGGAATGGAATGGAATGGAATGGAATGGAGTGATCAACACGAGCAGAACAGAACGGAATGGAAAGGAATGGAATGGAATGGAATGATCAACCCGAGTAGAACGGAATGGAATGGAATGGAATCAAATGGAATCTAATGGAATGGAATGGAATAGAATGGATTCAACCCGAGTAGAACGGAACGGAACGGAACGGAATGGAACGGAATGGAATGGAGTGGCATGGAATCAACCCGAGTAGAACGGAATGGAATGGAACGGAATGGAACGAACCCGAGTAGAACGGAATGGAATGGAATGGAATGGAATGGAATGGAATGGAATGGAATGGAATGGAATGGAATGGAATGATCAACCCGAGTAGAACGGAATGGAATGGAATGGAATGGAATAGAATGGAATCAACCCGAGTAAAACGGAACGGAACGGAAAGGAATGGAACGGGATGGAGTGGAAGGGAATCAACCTGAGCAGAACGGAATGGAATTGAATGGAATGGAATGGAATGGAATGGAATGGAATGGAATGGAATGGTATCAAATGGAATCTAATGGAATGGAATGGAATAGAATGGAATCAACCCGAGTAGAACGGAATGGAATGGAATGGAATGGAATGGAATGGAATGGAATGGAACGGAATGGAATGGAATGGAATGATCCACCCGAGTAGAACGGAATGGAACGGAATGGAATGGAATGGAATGGAATGGAATGGAATGGAATGGAATGGAATGGAATGGAATGGAATGATCAACCAGAGTAGAACGGAATGGAATGGAATGGAATGGAATGGAATGGAATGGAATGGAATGGAATAGAATGGAATCAACCCGAGTAGAACGGAATGGAATGGAATGGAATGGAATGGAACGGAATGGAATGGAATGGAATGGAATAGAATGGATTCAACCCGAGTAGAACGGAATGGACTGGAATGGAATGGAATGGAATGGAACGCAATGGAATAGAATGGAATGGAATGGAATGGAATGGAATGGAATGGAATGGAATGGAATGGAATGATCAACCCGAGTATAAAGGAATGGAATGGAATGGAATGCAATGGAATGGAATGGAATGGAATGGAATGGAATGGAATGGAATGGAATGGAATGGAATGGAATGATCAACACGAGCAGAACGGAACGGAATGGAAAGGAATGGAATGGAATGGAATGAACAACCCGAGTAAAAGGGAATGGAATGGAATGGAATGGAATGGAATGGAATGGAATGGAATGGAATGGAGTGGAATGGAATAGAATGGAATCAACCAAAGTAGAACGGAATGGAACCGAACGGAACAGAACTGAACAGAATGCAATGGAATGGAATGGAATCAACCCGAGCAGAATAGAATGGAATGGAATGGAATGGAATGGAATGGAATGGAATAGAATGGAATCAACCCGAGTAGAACGGAATGGAATGGAATGGAATGGAATGGAATGGAATGGAATGGAATGGAATGGAATGGATTGATCAACACGAGCAGAACGGAACGGAATAGAATGGAATGGAATGGAATGTAATGGAGTGGAATGGAAAGGAATGGAAAGGAGTGGAATGGAATGGAATGGAATGGAATGGAATGGAATGGAATGGAAAGGAGTGGAATGGAATGGAATGGAATGGAATGGAATGGAATGGAAAGGAGTGGAATGGAATGGAATGGAATGGAATGGAATGGAATGGAATGGAATGGAATGGAATGGAATGGAATTCAATGGAATGGAATGGAATGGAATGGAATGGAATGGAATCAACCCGAGTAGAACGGAACGGAACGGAACGGAACGGAACGGAATGGAATCAACCCGAGTAGAACGGAATGGAATGGAATGGAATGGAATGGAATGGAATGGAATGGAATGGAATGGAATGAAATGGAATTCAATGGAATAGAATGGAATGAATGGAATCGAATGGAAAGGAGTGGAATGGAATGGAATGGAATGGAATGGAATGGAATGGAATGGAATGGAATGGAAAGGAGTGGAATGGAATGGAATGGAATGGAATGGAATGGAATGGAAAGGAGTGGAATGGAATGGAATGGAGTGGAATGGAATGGAATGGAATGCAATGGAATGATCAACCCGAGCAGAACGGAATGGAATGGAATGGAATGGAATGCAATGGAATGGAATGGAATGGAGTAAACCCAAGTAGAACGGAACGGAACGGAGCTTAACGGAACTGAATGGAATCAACCCGAGTAGAACGGAATGGAATGGAATGGAATGGAATGGAATCGAATGGAATGGAAGGGAATGGAATGGAATGGAATGGAATGGAATGGAATGGAATGGAAAGATCAACCCGAGCAGAACGGAATGGAATGGAAAGGAATGGAATGGAATGGAATGGAATGGAATGGAATGGAATGGAATGGAATGGAATGGAATGCAATGGAATGGAATAGAATGGAGTAAACCCGAGTAGAACGGAACGGAATGGAATGGAATGGAATGGAATGGAATGGAATGGAATGGAATGGAATGGAATGGAATGGAATGATCAACCGGAGCAGAACGGAACGGAATGGAATGGAATGGAATGGAATGGAATGGAATGATCAACCCAAGTAAAACGGAATGGAATGGAATGGAATGGAATGGAATGGAATGGAATGGAATGGAATGGAATGGAATAGAATGGAATCAACCAGAGTAGAACGGAACGGAACGGAACAGAATGCAATGGAATGGAATGGAATCAACCAGAGTAGAATAGAATGGAATGGAATGGAATGGAATGGATGGGAATGGAATGGAATGGAATCGAATGGAATCGAATGGAATGGAATGGAATGGAATAGAATGGAATCAACCCGAGTAGAACGGAATGGAATGGAATGGAATGGAATGGAATGGAATGGAATGGAACGGAACGGAACAGAATGGAACGGAACGGAATGGAACGAACCCGAGTAGAACGGAATGGAATGGAATGGAATTGAATGGAATGGAATCGAATCAAATCGAATGGAATCGAATGGAATGGAATGGAATAGAATGGAATCAACCGAGTAGAATGGAATGGAATGGAATGGAACGGAATGGAATGGAATTGAATGGAATTGAATGGAATGGGATGGAATTGAATAGAATGGAATCAACCCGAGTAGAACGGAATGGAATGGTATGGAGTGGAATGGAAAGGAATGGAATGGAATGGAATGAACCCGAGTAGAACGGAATTGGATGGATTGGAATGGAATGGAATGGAATGGAATGGAAAGGAAAGATCAACCCGAGTAGAATGGAACGGAATGGAATGGAATGGAATGGAATGGAATGGAATGGAATGGAATGGAATGATTAACCCGAGTAGAACGGAATGGAATCGAATGGAATGGAATGGAGTAGAATGGAATCAACTCGAGTAGAACGGAATGGAATGGAATAGAATGCAACGGAACGGAACGGAACGGAACGGAATGGAATGAACTCAAGTAGAACGGAATGGAATGGAATGGAGTGGAATGGAATGGAATGGAAAGGAGTGGAATGGAATGGAATGGAATGGAATGGAATGGAAAGGAGTGGAATGGAATGGAATGTAATGTAATGGAATGGAATGGAATGGAAAGGAGTGGAATGGAATGGAATGGAATGGAGTGGAATGGAATGGAATAGAATGGAATGGAATGGAATGGAATGGAATGATCAACCCGAGCAGAACGGAATGGAATGGAATGGAATGGAATGGAATGGAATGGAATGCAATGGAATGGAATGGAATGGAATGCAATGGAATGGAATAGAATGGAGTAAACCCAAGTAGAACGGAACGGAACGGAGCGGAACGGAACGGAATGGAATCAACCCGAGTAGAACGGAATGGAATGGAATGGAATGGAATGGAATGGAATGGAATGGAATGGAAAGGAATGGAATGGAATGGAATGGAATGGAATGGAATGGAATGGAATGGAATGGAATGGAATGATCAACCCGAGCACAACAGAATGGAATGGAATAGAATGCAATGGAATGGAATGGAATGTAGAGAATGGAATGGAATGGAATAGAATGGAGTAAACCCGAGTAGAACGGAACGGAACGGAGCGGAACGGAACGGAATGGAATCAACCCGAGTAGAACAGAATGGAATGGAATGGAATGGAATGGAATGGAATGGAATGGAATGGAATGGAATGGAATGGAATGGAATGGAATCAACCCGAGTAGAACGGAACGGAACGGAACGGAACGGAACGGAATGGAATCAACCCGAGTAGAACGGAATGGAATGGAATGGAATGGAATGGAATGGAAAGGAATGGAATGGAATGGAATGGAATTCAATGGAATAGAATCGAATGGAATGGAATGGAATAGAATCAACACGAGTAGAACGGAATGGAATGGAATGGAATGGAACGGAACGGAATGGAACAGAACGGAATGGAATGGAATGAACCCGAGTAGAACGGAATGGAATGGAAAGGAATGGAATGGAATGGAATGGAGCGGAATGGATTGGAATGGAATTGAATAGAATGGAATCAACCCGAGTAGAACGGAATGGAATGGAATGGAATGGAATGGAATGGAATGGAATGGATTGATCAACCCGAGGAGAACGGAACGGAATAGAATGGAATGGAATGGAATGGAATGTAGTGGAATGGAATGGAATGGAAAGGAGTGGAATGGAATGGAATGGAATGGAATGGAATGGAATGGAAAGGAGTGGAATGGAATGGAATGGAAAGGAATGGAAAGGAGTGGAATGGAATGGAATGGAATGGAATGGAATGGAATGGAATGGAAAGGAGTGGAATGGAATGGAATGGAATGGAATGGAATGGAAAGGAGTGGAATGGAATGGAATGGAATGGAATGGAATGGAATGGAATGGAAAGGAGTGGAATGGAATGGAATGGAATGGAATGGAATGGAATGGAATGGAATGGAATGGAAAGATCAACCCGAGCAGAACGGAATGGAATGGAATGGAATGGAATCGAATGGAATGGAAAGGAATGGAATCAAATGCAATGGAATGGAATGGAATGGAATGGAATGGAATGGAACGGAATCAACCCGAGTAGAACGGAATGGAATTGAATGGATTGGAATGGAATGGAATGGAATGGAATGGAATGGAATCGAATGGATTGGAATGGAATGGAATGGAATGGAATGGAATGGAATGGAATGGAATGGAATGGAACGGAATGGAATCAACCCGAGTAGAACGGAATGGAATGGAATGGAATGGAATGGAATGGAATGGAATGGAATGGAATGGAATGGAATGGAATCAACCCGAGTAGAACGGAACGGAACGGAACGGAACGGAACGGAATGGAATCAACCCGAGTAGAACGGAATGGAATGGAATGGAATGGAATGGAATGGAATGGAATGGAATGGAATGGAATTCAATGGAATAGAATGGAATGGAATGGAATGGAATAGAATCAACACGAGTAGAACGGAATGGAATGGAATGGAATGGAACGGAACGGAATGGAACAGAACGGAATGGAATGGAATGAAACCGAGTAGAACGGAATGGAATGGAAAGGAATGGAATTGAATGGAATGGAGCGGAATGGATTGGAATGGAATTGAATAGAATGGAATCAACCCGAGTAGCACAGAATGGAATGGAATGGAATGGAATGGAATGGAATGGAATGGAATGGATTGATCAACCCGAGCAGAACGGAACGGAATAGAATGGAATGGAATGGAATGGAATGGAGTGGAATGGAATGGAATGGAAAGGAGTGGAATGGAATGGAATGGAATGGAATGGAATGGAATGGAAAGGAGAGGAATGGAATGGAATGGAATGGAATGGAATGGAATGGAAAGGAGTGGAATGGAATGGAATGGAATGGAATGGAATGGAATGGAATGGAATGGAATGATCAACCCGAGCAGAACGGAATGGAAAGGAATGGAATGGAATGGAATGGAATGGAATGGAATGCAATGGAATGGAATAGAATGGAGTAAACCCAAGTAGAACGGAACGGAACGGAGCGGAACGGAACGGAATGGAATCAACACGTGTAGAACGGAATGGAATGGAATGGAATGGAATGGAATGGAATGGAATGGAAAGGAATGGAATGGAATGGAATGGAATGGAATGGAATGGAATGGAATGGAATGGAATGGAAAGATCAACCCGAGCAGAACGGAATGGAATGGAATGGAATGGAATGGAATGGAATGGAAAGATCAACCCGAGCAGAACGGAATGGAATGGAATGGAATGGAATGGAATGGAATGGAATGGAATGGAATGGAATGCAATGGAATGGAATAGAATGGAGTAAACCCGAGTAGAATGGAACGGAACGGAGCGGAACAGAACGGAATGGAATCAACCCGAGTAGAACGGAATGGAATGGAATGGAATGGAATGGAATGGAATGGAATGGAATGGAATGGAATGGAATGGAATGATCAACCCGAGCAGAACGGAACGGAATGCAATGGAATGGAATGGAATGGAATGGAATGATCAAACCAAGTAAAACGGAATGGAATGGAATGGAATGGAATGGAATCAACCCGAGTAGAATGTAATGGATTGGAATGGAATGGAATGGAATGGAATGCAATGCAATGGAATCGAATGGAATCGAATGCAATGGAATGGAATGGAATGGAAAGGAATGGAATGGAATGGAACGGAATCTACCCGAGTAGAACGGAATGGAATGGAATGGAATGGAATGGAATGGAATGGAATGGAATGGAATGGAATGGAATTAAATGGAATAGAATAGAATGGAATGGAATGGAATGGAAAGGAATGGAATGGAATGGAATCGAATGGAATGGAATGGAATGGAATAGAATGGAATGGAATGGAATGGAATGGAATGGAATGGAATGGAATGGAATGAACCCGAGTAGAACGGAATGGAATGGAATGGAATGGAATGGAATGGAATGGAATGGAATGGAATGGAATCCAATGGAATGGAATGGAATGGAATGGAATGGAATGGAATGGAATGGAATCGAATGGAATGGAATGGAATCAACCCGAGTAGAATGGAATGGATTGGAATGGAATGGAATGGAATGGAATGGAATGGAATGGAATGGAATGGAATAGAATGGAATCAACCCGAGTAGAACGGAATGGAATGGAATGGAATGGAATGGAACGGAACGGAATGGAACGGAACGGAATGGAATGGAATGAAACCGAGTAGAACGGAATGGAATGGAATGATCAACCCGAGTAGAACGGAATGGAATGGAATGGAATGGAATGGAATGGAATGGAATGGAATGGAATGGAATGGAATAGAATGGATTCAACCCGAGTAGAACGGAACGGAACGGAACGGAATGGAACGGAATGGAATGGAGTGGCATGGAATCAACCCGAGTAGAACGGAATGGAATGGAACGGAATGGAAAGAACCCGAGTAGAACCGAATGGAATGGAATGGAATGGAATGGAATGGAATGGAATGGAATGGAATGGAATGGAATGGAATGGAATGGAATGGAATGATCAACCCGAGTAGAAAGGAATGGAATGGAATGGAATGGAATAGAATGGAATCAAACCGAGTAGAACGGAACGGAACGGAATGGAATGGAATGGGATGGAGTGGAAGGGAATCAACCTGAGTAGAACGGAATGGAATTGAATGGAATGGAATGGAATGGAATGGAATGGAATGGAATGGAATGGAATGGAATCAAATGGAATCTAATGGAATGGAATGGAATAGAATGGAATCAACCCGAGTAGATCGGAATGGAAAGGAATGGAATGGAATGGAACGGAATGGAATGGAATGGAACGATCAACCCGAGTAGAACGGAATGGAATGGAATGGAATGGAATGGAATGGAATGGAATGGAAAGGAATGGAATGATCAACCCGAGTAGAACGGAAAGGAATGGAATGGAATGGAATGGAATAGAATGGAATCAACCCGAGTTGAAGGGAATGGAATGGAATGGAATGGAATGGAACGGAATGGAATGGACTGGAATGGAATGGAATGGAATGGAATGCAACGGAATGGAATGGAATGGAATGGAATGGAATGGAATGGAATGGAATGGAATGATCAATCCGAGTAGAAAGGAAAGGAATGGAATGGAATGGAATAGAGTGGAATCAACCAGAGTAGAACCAACCCGAGTAGAACGGAATGGAACGGAACGGAACGGAATGGAACGGAATGGAATGGAATGGAATCAACCCGAGTAGGACGGATTGGAATGGAATGGAATGGAATTGAATGGAATGGAATGGAATGGAATAGAATGGAATCAACCCGAGTTGAACGGAATGGAATGGAATGGAATGGAATGGAATGGAATGGAATGCAGTGGAATTGAATGTAATGGAATGGAATGGAATGGAATGGAATGGAATGGAATGGAATGGAATGGAATGGAACGGAACGGAATGAAACGGAACGGAACGGAATGGAATGAACCCGAGTAGAACGGAATGGAATGGAATGGAATGGAATGGAACGGAATGGAATGGAATGGAATGATTCACCCGAGTAGAACGGAATGGAATGGAATGGAATGGAATGGAATGGAATGGAATGGAATGATCAACCCGAGTAGAACGGAATGGAATGGAATTGAATGGAATGGAATGGAATGGAATGGAATGGAATGGAATAGAATGGAATCAACCCGAGTAGAACGGAATGGAAAGGAATGGAATGGAATGGAATGGAATGGAATGGAATGGAATGGAATGGAACGGAATGGAATGGAATGGAATGGAATAGAATGGATTCAACCCGAGTAGAACGGAATGGACTGGAATGGAATGGAATGGAATGGAACGCAACGGAATGGAATGGAAAGAACCCGAGTAGAACGGAATGGAAAGCAGTGGAATGGAATGGAATGGAATGGAATGGAATGGAATGGAATGGAATGGAATGGAATGGAATGGAATGGAATGGAATGGAATGGAATGGAGTGGAATAGAATGGAATCAACCCGAGTAGAACGGAATGGAATGGAATGGAATGGAATGGAATGGAATGGAATGGAATGGAATGGAATGATCAACCCGAGTAGAACGCAACGGAATGGAATGGAATGGAATGGAATGGAATGGAATGGAATGGAATGATCAACCCGAGTAGAACGGAATGGAATGGAATGGAATGGAATGGAATAGAGTGGAATCAACCCGAGTAGAACGGAATGGAAAGGAACGGAACGGAACGGAATGGAAAGGAATCAACCCGAGTAGAACGGATTGGAATGGAATGGAATGGAATTGAATGGAATGGAATGGAATGGAATGGAATGGAATAGAATGGAAGCAACCCTAGTTGAAAGGAATGGAATGGAATGGAATGGAATGGAATGGAATGGAATGGAATGGAATTGAATGGAATAGAATCGAATGGAATGGAATAGAATAGAATGGAATCAACCCGAGTGGAACGGAATGGAATGGAATGGAATGGAATGAAACGGAACGGAATGGAACGGAACGGAATGGAATGGAATGAAACCGAGTAGAACGGAATGGAATGGAATGGAATGGAATGGAATGGAATCGAATGGAATCGAATGGAATGGAATGGAATAGAATGGAATCAACCCGAGTAGAATGGAACGGAATGGAATGGAATGGAATGGAATGGAGTGGAATGGAATAGAATGGAATCAACCCGAGTAGAACGGAATGGAGTGGAATGCAATGGAATGGAATGGAATCGAATGGAATGGAATGGAATAGAATGGAATCAACCCGAGTAGAACGGAATGGAATGGAATGGAATGGAATGGAATGGAATGGAATGGCATGGAATGGAATGGATTAGAATGGAATATAATGGAATCAACCCGATTAGAATGGAATGGAATGGAATGGAATGGAATGGAATGGAATGGAATGATCAACCCGAGTAGAACGGAATGGAATGGAATGGAATGGAATGGAATGGAATGGAATGGAATGGAACGGAATGGATTGGAATGGAATCGAATGGAATTGAATGGAATAGAATGGAATAAACCCTAGTAGAACGGAACGGAACGGAGCGGAACGGAACGGAATGGAATCAACCCGAGTAGAACGGAATGGAATGCAATGGAATGGAATGGAATGGAATGGAATTGAATGGAAAAGAATGGAATGGAATGGAATGGAATGGAATGGAATGGAATGGAATGGAATGGAATGGAATGGAATGATCAACCTGAGTAGAACGGAATGGAATGGAATGGAATGGAATAGAATGGAATCAACCTGAGTAGAACGGAACGGAACGGAATGGAATGGAACGGGATGGAGTGGAAGGGAATCAACCTGAGTAGAACGGAATGGAATTGAATAGAATGGAATGGAATGGAATGGAATGGAATGGAATGGAATGGAATGGAATCTAATGGAATGGAATGGAATAGAATGGAATCAACCCGAGTAGAACGGAATGGAATGGAATGGAATGGAATGGAACGGAATGGAATGGAATGGAATGATCCACCCGAGTAGAACGGAATGGAATGGAATGGAATGGAATGGAATGGAATGGAATGGAATGGAATGGAATGATCAACCCGAGAAGAACGGAATGAAATGGATTGGAATGGAATGGAATGGAATGGAATGGAATAGAATGGAATCAACCCGAGTAGAACGGAATGGAATGGAATGGAATGGAATGGAACGGAATGGAATGGA
This sequence comes from Gorilla gorilla gorilla, assembly GCF_029281585.2. Taxonomy (NCBI): domain Eukaryota; kingdom Metazoa; phylum Chordata; class Mammalia; order Primates; family Hominidae; genus Gorilla; species Gorilla gorilla. The sequence continues at coordinate 58,577,024 of NC_073239.2, read as the reverse complement.
ATGGAATGGAATAGAATGGATTCAACCCGAGTAGAACGGAATGGACTGGAATGGAATGGAATGGAATGGAACGCAACGGAATGGAATGGAATGAAAAGGAATGGAAAGGAATGGTATGGAATGATAAACCCGAGTAGAAAGAATGGAATGGAATGGAATGGAATAGAGTGGAATCAACCCGAGTAGAACGGAACGGAACGGAACTTAACGGAACGGAATGGAATGGAATGGAATCAACCCGAGTAGAACGGATTGGAATGGAATGGAATGGAATGGAATGGAATGGAATGGAATAGAATGGAATCAACCCGTGTTGAACGGAATGGAATGGAATGGAATGGAATGGAATGGAATGGAATGGAATGGAATGGAATGGAATGGAATGGAATAGAATGGAATGGAACGGAACGGAATGGAACGGAACGGAATGGAATGGAATGAAACCGAGTAGAACGGAATGGAATGGAATGGAATGGAATCGAATGGAATCGAATGGAGTGGAATGGAATAGAATGGAATCAACCCGAGTAGAATGGAATGGAATGGAATGGAATGGAATGGAATGGAATGGAATGGAAAGGAATGAACCCGAGTAGAACGGAATGGAATGCAATGGAAAGGAATGGAATGGAATGGAATGGAATGGAATGGAATGGAATGGAATGGAATGGAATGGAATGGAATCAATGGAATGGAATGGAATGGAATGGAATGGAATGGAATGATCAACCCGAGCAGAACGGAATGGAATGGAATAGAATAGAATAAACCCGAGTATAACGGAGCAGAATGGAATGGAATGGAATGGAATGGAATGGAATGGAGTGGAATGGAAAGGAATGGAATGGAATGGAATGGAATGGAATGGAATGGAATGGAATGGAATGGAATGGAATGGAATGGAGTGATCAACACGAGCAGAACAGAACGGAATGGAAAGGAATGGAATGGAATGGAATGATCAACCCGAGTAGAACGGAATGGAATGGAATGGAATCAAATGGAATCTAATGGAATGGAATGGAATAGAATGGATTCAACCCGAGTAGAACGGAACGGAACGGAACGGAATGGAACGGAATGGAATGGAGTGGCATGGAATCAACCCGAGTAGAACGGAATGGAATGGAACGGAATGGAACGAACCCGAGTAGAACGGAATGGAATGGAATGGAACGGAATGGAATGGAATGGAATGGAATGGAATGGAATGGAATGGAATGATCAACCCGAGTAGAACGGAATGGAATGGAATGGAATGGAATAGAATGGAATCAACCCGAGTAAAACGGAACGGAACGGAAAGGAATGGAACGGGATGGAGTGGAAGGGAATCAACCTGAGCAGAACGGAATGGAATTGAATGGAATGGAATGGAATGGAATGGAATGGAATGGAATGGAATGGTATCAAATGGAATCTAATGGAATGGAATGGAATAGAATGGAATCAACCCGAGTAGAACGGAATGGAATGGAATGGAATGGAATGGAATGGAATGGAATGGAACGGAATGGAATGGAATGGAATGATCCACCCGAGTAGAACGGAATGGAACGGAATGGAATGGAATGGAATGGAATGGAATGGAATGGAATGGAATGGAATGGAATGATCAACCAGAGTAGAACGGAATGGAATGGAATGGAATGGAATGGAATGGAATGGAATGGAATAGAATGGAATCAACCCGAGTAGAACGGAATGGAATGGAATGGAATGGAATGGAACGGAATGGAATGGAATGGAATGGAATAGAATGGATTCAACCCGAGTAGAACGGAATGGACTGGAATGGAATGGAATGGAATGGAACGCAATGGAATAGAATGGAATGGAATGGAATGGAATGGAATGGAATGGAATGGAATGGAATGGAATGATCAACCCGAGTATAAAGGAATGGAATGGAATGGAATGCAATGGAATGGAATGGAATGGAATGGAATGGAATGGAATGGAATGGAATGATCAACACGAGCAGAACGGAACGGAATGGAAAGGAATGGAATGGAATGGAATGAACAACCCGAGTAAAAGGGAATGGAATGGAATGGAATGGAATGGAATGGAATGGAATGGAATGGAGTGGAATGGAATAGAATGGAATCAACCAAAGTAGAACGGAATGGAACCGAACGGAACAGAACTGAACAGAATGCAATGGAATGGAATGGAATCAACCCGAGCAGAATAGAATGGAATGGAATGGAATGGAATGGAATGGAATAGAATGGAATCAACCCGAGTAGAACGGAATGGAATGGAATGGAATGGAATGGAATGGAATGGAATGGAATGGAATGGAATGGATTGATCAACACGAGCAGGACGGAACGGAATAGAATGGAATGGAATGGAATGTAATGGAGTGGAATGGAAAGGAATGGAAAGGAGTGGAATGGAATGGAATGGAATGGAATGGAATGGAATGGAAAGGAGTGGAATGGAATGGAATGGAATGGAATGGAATGGAATGGAAAGGAGTGGAATGGAATGGAATGGAATGGAATGGAATGGAATGGAATGGAATGGAATGGAATGGAATTCAATGGAATGGAATGGAATGGAATGGAATGGAATGGAATCAACCCGAGTAGAACGGAACGGAACGGAACGGAACGGAACGGAATGGAATCAACCCGAGTAGAACGGAATGGAATGGAATGGAATGGAATGGAATGGAATGGAATGGAATGAAATGGAATTCAATGGAATAGAATGGAATGAATGGAATCGAATGGAAAGGAGTGGAATGGAATGGAATGGAATGGAATGGAATGGAATGGAATGGAAAGGAGTGGAATGGAATGGAATGGAATGGAATGGAATGGAATGGAATGGAAAGGAGTGGAATGGAATGGAATGGAGTGGAATGGAATGGAATGGAATGGAATGGAATGATCAACCCGAGCAGAACGGAATGGAATGGAATGGAATGGAATGCAATGGAATGGAATAGAATGGAGTAAACCCAAGTAGAACGGAACGGAACGGAGCTTAACGGAACTGAATGGAATCAACCCGAGTAGAACGGAATGGAATGGAATGGAATGGAATGGAATCGAATGGAATGGAAGGGAATGGAATGGAATGGAATGGAATGGAATGGAATGGAATGGAAAGATCAACCCGAGCAGAACGGAATGGAATGGAAAGGAATGGAATGGAATGGAATGGAATGGAATGGAATGGAATGGAATGGAATGCAATGGAATGGAATAGAATGGAGTAAACCCGAGTAGAACGGAACGGAATGGAATGGAATGGAATGGAATGGAATGGAATGGAATGGAATGGAATGGAATGGAATGGAATGATCAACCGGAGCAGAACGGAACGGAATGGAATGGAATGGAATGGAATGGAATGGAATGATCAACCCAAGTAAAACGGAATGGAATGGAATGGAATGGAATGGAATGGAATGGAATGGAATGGAATAGAATGGAATCAACCAGAGTAGAACGGAACGGAACGGAACAGAATGCAATGGAATGGAATGGAATCAACCAGAGTAGAATAGAATGGAATGGAATGGAATGGAATGGATGGGAATGGAATGGAATGGAATCGAATGGAATCGAATGGAATGGAATGGAATGGAATAGAATGGAATCAACCCGAGTAGAACGGAATGGAATGGAATGGAATGGAATGGAATGGAATGGAATGGAACGGAACGGAACAGAATGGAACGGAACGGAATGGAACGAACCCGAGTAGAACGGAATGGAATGGAATGGAATTGAATGGAATGGAATCGAATCAAATCGAATGGAATCGAATGGAATGGAATGGAATAGAATGGAATCAACCGAGTAGAATGGAATGGAATGGAATGGAACGGAATGGAATGGAATTGAATGGAATTGAATGGAATGGGATGGAATTGAATAGAATGGAATCAACCCGAGTAGAACGGAATGGAATGGTATGGAGTGGAATGGAAAGGAATGGAATGGAATGGAATGAACCCGAGTAGAACGGAATTGGATGGATTGGAATGGAATGGAATGGAATGGAATGGAAAGGAAAGATCAACCCGAGTAGAATGGAACGGAATGGAATGGAATGGAATGGAATGGAATGGAATGGAATGGAATGGAATGATTAACCCGAGTAGAACGGAATGGAATCGAATGGAATGGAATGGAGTAGAATGGAATCAACTCGAGTAGAACGGAATGGAATGGAATAGAATGCAACGGAACGGAACGGAACGGAACGGAATGGAATGAACTCAAGTAGAACGGAATGGAATGGAATGGAGTGGAATGGAATGGAATGGAAAGGAGTGGAATGGAATGGAATGGAATGGAATGGAATGGAATGGAATGGAAAGGAGTGGAATGGAATGGAATGTAATGTAATGGAATGGAATGGAATGGAAAGGAGTGGAATGGAATGGAATGGAATGGAGTGGAATGGAATGGAATAGAATGGAATGGAATGGAATGGAATGGAATGATCAACCCGAGCAGAACGGAATGGAATGGAATGGAATGGAATGGAATGGAATGCAATGGAATGGAATGGAATGGAATGCAATGGAATGGAATAGAATGGAGTAAACCCAAGTAGAACGGAACGGAACGGAGCGGAACGGAACGGAATGGAATCAACCCGAGTAGAACGGAATGGAATGGAATGGAATGGAATGGAATGGAATGGAATGGAATGGAATGGAATGGAAAGGAATGGAATGGAATGGAATGGAATGGAATGGAATGGAATGGAATGGAATGGAATGATCAACCCGAGCACAACAGAATGGAATGGAATAGAATGCAATGGAATGGAATGGAATGTAGAGAATGGAATGGAATGGAATAGAATGGAGTAAACCCGAGTAGAACGGAACGGAACGGAGCGGAACGGAACGGAATGGAATCAACCCGAGTAGAACAGAATGGAATGGAATGGAATGGAATGGAATGGAATGGAATGGAATGGAATGGAATGGAATGGAATCAACCCGAGTAGAACGGAACGGAACGGAACGGAACGGAACGGAATGGAATCAACCCGAGTAGAACGGAATGGAATGGAATGGAATGGAATGGAATGGAAAGGAATGGAATGGAATGGAATGGAATTCAATGGAATAGAATCGAATGGAATGGAATGGAATAGAATCAACACGAGTAGAACGGAATGGAATGGAATGGAATGGAACGGAACGGAATGGAACAGAACGGAATGGAATGGAATGAACCCGAGTAGAACGGAATGGAATGGAAAGGAATGGAATGGAATGGAATGGAGCGGAATGGATTGGAATGGAATTGAATAGAATGGAATCAACCCGAGTAGAACGGAATGGAATGGAATGGAATGGAATGGAATGGAATGGAATGGATTGATCAACCCGAGGAGAACGGAACGGAATAGAATGGAATGGAATGGAATGGAATGTAGTGGAATGGAATGGAATGGAAAGGAGTGGAATGGAATGGAATGGAATGGAATGGAATGGAATGGAAAGGAGTGGAATGGAATGGAATGGAAAGGAATGGAAAGGAGTGGAATGGAATGGAATGGAATGGAATGGAATGGAATGGAAAGGAGTGGAATGGAATGGAATGGAATGGAATGGAATGGAAAGGAGTGGAATGGAATGGAATGGAATGGAATGGAATGGAATGGAAAGGAGTGGAATGGAATGGAATGGAATGGAATGGAATGGAATGGAATGGAATGGAATGGAATGGAAAGATCAACCCGAGCAGAACGGAATGGAATGGAATGGAATGGAATCGAATGGAATGGAAAGGAATGGAATCAAATGCAATGGAATGGAATGGAATGGAATGGAATGGAATGGAACGGAATCAACCCGAGTAGAACGGAATGGAATTGAATGGATTGGAATGGAATGGAATGGAATGGAATGGAATGGAATCGAATGGAATGGAATGGAATGGAATGGAATGGAATGGAATGGAATGGAATGGAACGGAATGGAATCAACCCGAGTAGAACGGAATGGAATGGAATGGAATGGAATGGAATGGAATGGAATGGAATGGAATGGAATGGAATGGAATCAACCCGAGTAGAACGGAACGGAACGGAACGGAACGGAACGGAATGGAATCAACCCGAGTAGAACGGAATGGAATGGAATGGAATGGAATGGAATGGAATGGAATGGAATGGAATGGAATGGAATTCAATGGAATAGAATGGAATGGAATGGAATGGAATAGAATCAACACGAGTAGAACGGAATGGAATGGAATGGAATGGAACGGAACGGAATGGAACAGAACGGAATGGAATGGAATGAAACCGAGTAGAACGGAATGGAATGGAAAGGAATGGAATTGAATGGAATGGAGCGGAATGGATTGGAATGGAATTGAATAGAATGGAATCAACCCGAGTAGAACAGAATGGAATGGAATGGAATGGAATGGAATGGAATGGAATGGAATGGAATGGATTGATCAACCCGAGCAGAACGGAACGGAATAGAATGGAATGGAATGGAATGGAATGGAGTGGAATGGAATGGAATGGAAAGGAGTGGAATGGAATGGAATGGAATGGAATGGAATGGAATGGAAAGGAGTGGAATGGAATGGAATGGAATGGAATGGAATGGAAAGGAGTGGAATGGAATGGAATGGAATGGAATGGAATGGAATGGAATGGAATGGAATGGAAAGGAGTGGAATGGAATGGAATGGAATGGAATGGAATGGAATGGAATGGAATGATCAACCCGAGCAGAACGGAATGGAATGGAATGGAATGGAATGGAATGGAATGGAATGCAATGGAATGGAATAGAATGGAGTAAACCCAAGTAGAACGGAACGGAACGGAGCGGAATGGAACGGAATGGAATCAACCCGAGTAGAACGGAATGGAATGGAATGGAATGGAATGGAATCGAATGGAATGGAAAGGAATGGAATGGAATGGAATGGAATGGAATGGAATGGAATGGAATGGAATGGAAAGATCAACCCGAGCAGAACGGAATGGAATGGAATGGAATGGAATGGAATGGAATGGAATGGAAAGATCAACCCGAGCAGAACGGAATGGAATGGAATGGAATGGAATGGAATGGAATGGAATGGAATGGAATGGAATGGAATGCAATGGAATGGAATAGAATGGAGTAAACCCGAGTAGAACGGAACGGAACGGAGCGGAACAGAACGGAATGGAATCAACCCGAGTAGAACGGAATGGAATGGAATGGAATGGAATGGAATGGAATGGAATGGAATGGAATGGAATGATCAACCCGAGCAGAACGGAACGGAATGGAATGGAATGGAATGGAATGGAATGGAATGATCAAACCAAGTAAAACGGAATGGAATGGAATGGAATGGAATGGAATGGAATGGAATCAACCCGAGTAGAATGTAATGGATTGGAATGGAATGGAATGGAATGGAATGCAATGCAATGGAATCGAATGGAATCGAATGCAATGGAATGGAATGGAATGGAAAGGAATGGAATGGAATGGAACGGAATCTACCCGAGTAGAACGGAATGGAATGGAATGGAATGGAATGGAATGGAATGGAATGGAATGGAATGGAATGGAATTAAATGGAATAGAATAGAATGGAATGGAATGGAATGGAAAGGAATGGAATGGAATGGAATCGAATGGAATGGAATGGAATGGAATAGAATGGAATGGAATGGAATGGAATGGAATGGAATGGAATGGAATGGAATGGAATGGAATGAACCCGAGTAGAACGGAATGGAATGGAATGGAATTGAATGGAATGGAATGGAATGGAATGGAATGGAATCCAATGGAATGGAATGGAATGGAATGGAATGGAATGGAATGGAATGGAATGGAATGGAATGGAATGGAATGGAATCCAATGGAATGGAATGGAAAGGAATGGAATGGAATGGAATGGAATGGAATGGAATGGAATGGAATGGAATGGAATGGAATCGAATGGAATGGAATGGAATCAACCCGAGTAGAATGGAATGGATTGGAATGGAATGGAATGGAATGGAATGGAATGGAATGGAATGGAATGGAATGGAATGGAATGGAATGGAATAGAATGGAATCAACCCGAGTAGAACGGAATGGAATGGAATGGAATGGAATGGAACGGAACGGAATGGAACGGAACGGAATGGAATGGAATGAAACCGAGTAGAACGGAATGGAATGGAATGATCAACCCGAGTAGAACGGAATGGAATGGAATGGAATGGAATGGAATGGAATGGAATGGAATGGAATGGAATAGAATGGATTCAACCCGAGTAGAACGGAACGGAACGGAACGGAATGGAACGGAATGGAATGGAGTGGCATGGAATCAACCCGAGTAGAACGGAATGGAATGGAACGGAATGGAAAGAACCCGAGTAGAACCGAATGGAATGGAATGGAATGGAATGGAATGGAATGGAATGGAATGGAATGGAATGGAATGGAATGGAATGGAATGGAATGATCAACCCGAGTAGAAAGGAATGGAATGGAATGGAATGGAATAGAATGGAATCAAACCGAGTAGAACGGAACGGAACGGAATGGAATGGAATGGGATGGAGTGGAAGGGAATCAACCTGAGTAGAACGGAATGGAATTGAATGGAATGGAATGGAATGGAATGGAATGGAATGGAATGGAATGGAATGGAATGGAATGGAATGGAATGGAATGGAATGGAATGGAATGGAATGGAATCAAATGGAATCTAATGGAATGGAATGGAATAGAATGGAATCAACCCGAGTAGATCGGAATGGAAAGGAATGGAATGGAATGGAACGGAATGGAATGGAATGGAACGATCAACCCGAGTAGAACGGAATGGAATGGAATGGAATGGAATGGAATGGAATGGAATGGAAAGGAATGGAATGATCAACCCGAGTAGAACGGAAAGGAATGGAATGGAATGGAATGGAATAGAATGGAATCAACCCGAGTTGAAGGGAATGGAATGGAATGGAATGGAATGGAACGGAATGGAATGGACTGGAATGGAATGGAATGGAATGGAATGCAACGGAATGGAATGGAATGGAATGGAATGGAATGGAATGGAATGGAATGATCAATCCGAGTAGAAAGGAAAGGAATGGAATGGAATGGAATAGAGTGGAATCAACCAGAGTAGAACCAACCCGAGTAGAACGGAATGGAACGGAACGGAACGGAATGGAACGGAATGGAATGGAATGGAATCAACCCGAGTAGGACGGATTGGAATGGAATGGAATGGAATTGAATGGAATGGAATGGAATGGAATAGAATGGAATCAACCCGAGTTGAACGGAATGGAATGGAATGGAATGGAATGGAATGGAATGGAATGCAGTGGAATTGAATGTAATGGAATGGAATGGAATGGAATGGAATGGAATGGAATGGAATGGAATGGAATGGAACGGAACGGAATGAAACGGAACGGAACGGAATGGAATGAACCCGAGTAGAACGGAATGGAATGGAATGGAATGGAATGGAACGGAATGGAATGGAATGGAATGATTCACCCGAGTAGAACGGAATGGAATGGAATGGAATGGAATGGAATGGAATGGAATGGAATGATCAACCCGAGTAGAACGGAATGGAATGGAATTGAATGGAATGGAATGGAATGGAATGGAATGGAATGGAATAGAATGGAATCAACCCGAGTAGAACGGAATGGAAAGGAATGGAATGGAATGGAATGGAATGGAATGGAATGGAATGGAATGGAACGGAATGGAATGGAATGGAATGGAATAGAATGGATTCAACCCGAGTAGAACGGAATGGACTGGAATGGAATGGAATGGAATGGAACGCAACGGAATGGAATGGAAAGAACCCGAGTAGAACGGAATGGAAAGCAGTGGAATGGAATGGAATGGAATGGAATGGAATGGAATGGAATGGAATGGAATGGAATGGAATGGAATGGAATGGAATGGAGTGGAATAGAATGGAATCAACCCGAGTAGAACGGAATGGAATGGAATGGAATGGAATGGAATGGAATGGAATGGAATGGAATGGAATGATCAACCCGAGTAGAACGCAACGGAATGGAATGGAATGGAATGGAATGGAATGGAATGATCAACCCGAGTAGAACGGAATGGAATGGAATGGAATGGAATGGAATAGAGTGGAATCAACCCGAGTAGAACGGAATGGAAAGGAACGGAACGGAACGGAATGGAATGGAATCAACCCGAGTAGAACGGATTGGAATGGAATGGAATGGAATTGAATGGAATGGAATGGAATGGAATGGAATGGAATAGAATGGAAGCAACCCTAGTTGAAAGGAATGGAATGGAATGGAATGGAATGGAATGGAATGGAATGGGATGGAATTGAATGGAATAGAATCGAATGGAATGGAATAGAATAGAATGGAATCAACCCGAGTGGAACGGAATGGAATGGAATGGAATGGAATGAAACGGAACGGAATGGAACGGAACGGAATGGAATGGAATGAAACCGAGTAGAACGGAATGGAATGGAATGGAATGGAATGGAATGGAATCGAATGGAATCGAATGGAATGGAATGGAATAGAATGGAATCAACCCGAGTAGAATGGAACGGAATGGAATGGAATGGAATGGAATGGAGTGGAATGGAATAGAATGGAATCAACCCGAGTAGAACGGAATGGAGTGGAATGCAATGGAATGGAATGGAATCGAATGGAATG